>NW_024734096.1:0-20200 GCF_018991925.1 Homarus americanus | reverse complement strand
GGACTTTGTTATAATCGATTAGGGGACTTTGTTATGCTCGATCTGGGAACTTTGTTAAACTGGGCCAGGGGACTTTGTTATACTCATCCAGGGGACTTTGTTATACTCGATCAGATGACTTTGTCTTACTCGATCAGGGCCGTTTGCTATACTCGACCGGGAGACTTTGTTATAATCGATCAGTGGACTTTGGTAAGCTCGATCTAGAGAGTTTATTATACTGGGCAGGCGGACTTTTTTATATTCGATCAGGGGACTTTGTTACACTGGACCAGGGGACATTTGTATACTCGATCAGGGGACTTTGTTATACTCGACCAGGGGCCTTTGTTATACTCGATTAGGGGACTTTGTTATACTCGATAATGGGACTTTGTTAAACTGGACCAGGGGACGTTTTTATACTCGATCAGGGGACATTGTCATATTCGACCAGAGGATTTTGTTATACTCGATCAGGGGATATGTTATACTCGAACAGAGGACTTTGCTATACTCGATCAGGGGATTTTGTTATACGATTAGGGACTTATTATACTCCTTTGGTTAAGGCCTTTGTTATGTCTTTATTAGAAAACTTTGTTATACTCCTAATTAGGACTTTGTTATACCCAATTAGGACTTTGTTATACTTTATCGTGGACAAGTGTTATACTCGATCAGGTACTTTTATAATTAGATGAGGGGCCTTTGTTATACTCGATCAGGGGCCTTTGTTATACTAGATCAGGAAACTTTGTTATACTCGATTTGACGCCTTTTTTGGACTCGATCAGGAGACTTTGTTATACTCGAGCAGGGGGCTTTGTTATACTCGACTAGGGGACTTTTTTATACTCGATCAGGGGACTTTGTTATACTCAATCAGGAGGCTTTGTTATAGTCGATGAGGGGACTTTGCTATACTCGACCAGGGGACTTCGTTATACTCGAAAAGGGAACTTTGTTATTCTCGATTAGGGGACTTTGTTATACTCGACCAGGGAACATTTTTATACTTGACCAATGGAGTTTGTTATACACGATGAGGGACCTTTGTTATACTCGACCAGGGGACTTTGCTATAGACGACCAGGGGACTTTGTTATACTCGATTAAGGGACTTTGTTATACTCGACCAGGGTCTTTGTTATACTCGATTAGGGGACTTTGTTATACTTGATTAGGGGACTTTGTTATACTCGATGAGGAGGCATTGTTATACTCGACCAGGGGACTTTGCTATAGTCGACCAGGGGTCTTTGTTATACTCGATTAGGGGACTTTGTTATACTCGACCAGACGACTTTGTTATACTCGTCTAGGGGGCTTTTTTATACTCGATTAGGGGACTTTGTTATACTCGATGAGGAGGCTTTGCTATACTCGACCAGGGGACTTTGCTATAGTCGACCAGGGGACTTTGTTATACTCGATTAAGGGACTTTGTTATACTCGACCAGAGGACTTTGTTATACTCGTCTAGGCGGCTTTTTTATACTCGGTCAGGGGACTTTGTTATACTCGATCATGGGACTTTGTCTTACTCAATCAGGGCCCTTTGCTATACTCGACCGGGGGACTTTTTTATAAACGATCAGGGGACTTTGGTATGCTCGATCTAAGGACTTTGTTATACTGGGCCAGGGAACTTTTTTATACTCGATCAGGGGACTTTGTTACACTGGACCAGGGGACATTTTTATACTCGATTAGGGGACTTTGTTATACTCGATCAGGAGGCTTTTGTTACACTCGATGAGGGGACTTTGTTATACTCGACCAGGGTCCTTTGTTATACTCGATTAGGGGACTTTGTTATACTTGATAAAGGAACTTTGTTAAACTCGATAAGGGGAATGTGTTATAATCGATAAGGGGACTTTGATAGACTCGAACAGGGGACTTTGTTATACTCGACCAGGCGACTTTGTTATACTCGATTAGGTGGCTTTGTTATACTCGATCAGGGGACTTTCTTATACTCGACCAGGGACTTTGTTATACTCTCGATTAGGTATTGCTATACTCGATCAGGACTTCTATACCTTGATTAGAGGCCTTTTGACTCGACCCAGGACTTGGTTATATTCGATATCAGCTTTTGTTATACTCGATCATGGGGACTTTGCTATACCTGATCAGGACAGTTTTGTTATACCTGACCAGTATTCTGCCATACCTTTAATCAGGACACAGTTATACCTTTTATTAGGACTTTGCTATACCTTTAATTCAGGATCTTTTTTTATAATGACCAATGGACTTTTGCTATACTCGATGAGGGCCTTGTTATACTCGATGAGGGGGCTTTGTTATAATCGATCATAGGATTTTGCTATACTCGATCAGGGACTTTTTTATACTCGACCAGAGGACTTTGTTATACTCAATCAGGAGATATGATATACTCGATCAGGGGACTTTGTTATACTCAACCAGGGGACTTTGTTATACTCTATTAGGGGACTTTGTCATACTCGACCAGAGGACTTTGCTATTCTCGATCAGGGAACTTTGGTATGCTCGATCTATGGACTTTGTTATACTGGGCCAGGGAACTTTTTTATACTCGATCAGGGGACTTTGTTACACTTGACCAGGGGACATTTTTATACTCGATCAGGGGACTTTGTTATTCTTGATCAGGGGACTTTTGTTACACTCGATCAGGGGTCTTTCTTATACTCAACCAGGGACTTTCTTATATTTGATCAGGGGATATGTAATACTTGATCAGGGGACTTTGTTATACATGATCAGGGGTCTTTGTTATACTCGTCGAGGGGGCTTTGTTATACTCGATCAGGGGACTTTGTTATACTCGATCAGGGGACTTTGTCTCATTCTTGGCAGGGCCTTTGTTATACTCGACCTGGGGACTTTGCTATAATCGATCAGGGGACTTTGTTACGCTCGATCTGGGGACTTTGTTATACTGGGCCAGGCGACTTTGTAATTCTCGATCAGGGGATATGTTATACTCGATCAGGGGACTTTGTTATACTGGACCAGAGGACTTTATTATACTCGATCATAGGACTTTGTTAAACTCGATCAGGGAACTTTGTTATACTCGTCCAGGGGTCTTTTTTTACTCGATTAGGGGACTTTGTTATACTCGATCAGAGGACTTTGTCTTACTCGATCAGGGCCATTTGCTATTCTCGACCAGGGGACTTTGTTATAATCGATCAGGGGACATTGTTATGCTCGATCTGGGACTTTGTTATACTCGATCAGTGGACTTTCCTATATTTGACCAATGGACTTTGCTAAACTCGATGAGGGGCCTTGGTTATACTCGATCAGGGGACTTTGTTATACTCGACCAGGGGACTTTGT
This sequence comes from Homarus americanus, assembly GCF_018991925.1. Classification (NCBI taxonomy): domain Eukaryota; kingdom Metazoa; phylum Arthropoda; class Malacostraca; order Decapoda; family Nephropidae; genus Homarus; species Homarus americanus. The sequence continues at coordinate 16,876 of NW_024734096.1, read as the reverse complement.
TATACTCGATCAGGGGACTTTGTCATACTCGGCCAGAGGACTTTGTTATACTCGATCAGAGGATATGTTATACTCGATCAGGCGACTTTGTTAAACTCGATCAGGGGACTTTGTTATACTTGATTAGGGGACTTTGTTATACTCGATCAGGGGACTTTGTTACACTGAACTAGGGGACATTTTTATGCTCGATTAGGGGACTTTGTTATTCTCGATCAGGGGACTTTTGTTACACTCGATCAGGGAACTTTGTTATACTCGACCAGGGGCCTTTGTTATACTCGATTAGGGGACTTTGTTATACCCGATAAGAGGACTTTGTTATACTCGATAAGGGGAATTTGTTATACTCGATAAGGGGACTTTGTTAGACTCGAACAGGGGACTTTGTTATACTCGATCAGGGGACTTTGTTACACTCGATCAGGAGGCTTTGTTATACTCGATGAGGGGACTTTGCTATACTCGACCAGGGGACTTCGTTATACTCGAACAGGGGGCTTTGTTATACTCGATTAGGGGACTTTGTTATACTCGATCAGGAGGCTTTGTCATACTCCATCAGGGGACTTTGCTATACTCGAAAAGGGGGCTTTGTTATACTCGATTAGGGGACTTTGTTATACTCGACCAGGGAACTTTTTTATACTTGACCAATGGAGTTTGTTATACTCGATGAGGGGCCTTTGTTATACTCGACCAGGGGACTTTGCTATAGTCAACCAGGGGACTTTGTTACTCGATTAAGGGACTTTGATATACTCGACCAGGATCTTTGTTATACTCGATTAGGGGACTTTGTTATACTCGATTAGGGGACTTTGTTATACTCGATGAGGAGGCTTTGTTATACTCGACCAGGGGACTTTGCTATAGTCGACTAGGGGACTTTGTTATACTCGATTAGGGGACTTTGTTATACTCGACCACACGACTTTGTTATACTCGTCTAGGGGGCTTTTTTATACTCGATCATGGGACTTTGTTATACTCGATCAGGGGACTTTGTCTTACTCGATCAGGGCCCTTTGCTCTACTCGACCGGGGGACTTTGTTATAAACGATCAGGGGACTTTGGTATGCTCGATCTAGGGACTTTATTATACTGGGCCAGGGAACTTTTTTATACTCGATCAGGGCACTTTGTTACACTGGACCAGGGGACATTTTTATACTCGATCAGAGGACTTTGTTATACTCGATCAGGGGACTTTTGTTACACTCGATCAGGGGACTTTGTTATCCTCGACCAGGGGCCTTTGTTATACTCTATTAGGGGACTTTGTTATACTTGATTTGGGGAATTTGTTATACTTGATCAGAGGACTTTGTTATACTCGATGAGGGGACTTTGCTATACTCGACCAGGGGACTTTGTTATACTCCACCAGGGACTTTTTTATACTCGATCAGGGGATATGTTTTACTCGATCAGGGGACTTTGTTATACTCGATTCAGGGGACTTTGTTATACTCGTCCAGGGGGCTTTGTTATACTAGGAACAGGGGACTTTGTTATGCTCGATCAGGGGACTTTGTCTTACTCGATCGGGCCCCTTTGTTATACTCGACCAGGGGACTTTGTTATAATCGATTAGGGGACTTTGTTATGCTCGATCTGGGGACTTTGTTAAACTGGTCCAGTAGACGTTGTTATACTCTATCAGGGGATATGTTTTACTTGATCAGGGGACTTTGTTATACTGGACCAGGGGACTTTGTTATACTCGATTAGGGGACTTTGTTATTCTCGATGAGGGAACTTTGTTATACTCGTCTAGGGGGCTTTGTTATACTCGATCAGGGGACTTTGCTATACTCGATCAGTGAACTTTGGTATGCTCGATCTAGGGACTTTGTTATACTGGGCCAGGGAACTTTTTTATACTCGATCAGGGGACTTTGTTACACTGGACCAGGGGACATTTTTATACTCGATCGGGGGACTTTGTTATTCTTGATCAGGGGACTTTTGTTACACTCGATCAGGGGATTTTCTTATACTCCACCAGGGACTTTCTTATATTTGATCAGGGGATATGTAATACTCGATCAGGGGACTTTGTTATACACGATCAGGGGTCTTTGTTATACTCGTCCAGGTGGCTTTGTTATACTCGATCAGGGGACTTTGTTATACTCGATCAGGGGACTTTGTCTCATTCTTGGCAGGGCCTTTGTTATACTCGACCTGGGGACTTTGTTATAATCGATCAGGGGTCTTTGTTACGCTCGATCTGGGGTTTTTGTTATACTGGGCCAGGCGACTTTGTAATTCTCGATCAGGGGATATGTTATACTCGATCAGGGGACTTTGTTATACTGGACCAGGGGACTTTATTATACTCGATCATAGGACTCTGTTATACTCGATCAGGGAACTTTGTTATACTCGTCCAGGGGGCTTTGTTATACTCGATTAGGGGACTTTGTTATACTCGATCAGGGGACTTTGTCTTACTCGATCAGGGCCCTTTGCTATTCTCGACCAGGGGACTTTGTTATAATCGATCACGGGACATTGTTATGCTCGATCTGGGACTTTTTTATACTCGATCAGTGGACTTTCCTATATTTGACCAATGGACTTTACTAAACTCGATGAGTGGCCTTGGTTATACTCGATCAGGGGACTTTGTTATACTCGACCAGGGGACTTTGTTATACTCGATCAGGGGACTTTGTCATACACGACCAGAGGACTTTGTTATACTCGATCAGAGGATATGTTATACTCGATCGGGGGACTTTGTTTTACTCGATCAGGGGACTTTGTTATACTCGATTAAGGGACTTTGTTATACTCGACTAGGGGGGACTTTGTTGCACTTCTGAACAAGGGGACATGCCGATTAGGGGACTTTGTTATTCTCGATCAGGACTTTTGTTACACTCGATCAGGGGAACTGTTATATACTCGACCAGGGGCCTTTGTTATACTCGATTAGGGGACTTTGTTATACTCGATAAGGGGACTTTGTTATACTCGATAAGGGGAATTTGTTATACTCGAGAAGGGGACTTTGTTAGACTCGAACAGGGGACTTTGTTATACTCGATCAGGGGACTTTGTTATACTCGATCAGGAGGCTTTGTTATACTCGATGAGAGGACTTTGCTATACTCGACCAGGGGACTTCGTTATACTCGAACAGGGGGCCTTGTTATGCTCGATTAGGGGACTTTGTTATACTCGATCAGGAGGCTTTGTCATACTCCATCAGGGGACTTTGCTATACTCGAAAAGGGGGCTTTGTTATACTCGATTAGGGGACTTTGTTATACTCGACCAGGGAACTTTTATACTTGACCAATGGAGTTTGTTATACTCGATGAGGGGCCTTTGTTATACTCGACCAGGGGACTTTGCTATAGTCAACCAGGGGACTTTGTTATTCTCGATTAAGGGACTTTGTTATACTCGACCAGGATCTTTGTTATACTCGATTAGGGGACTTTGATATACTCGATTAGGGGACTTTGTTATACTCGATGAGGAGGCTTTGTTATACTCGACCAGGGGACTTTGCTATAGTCGACCAGGGGACTTTGTTATACTCGATTAGGGGACTTTGTTATACTCGACCAGACGACTTTGTTATACTCGTCTAGGGGGCTTTTTTATATTCGATCATGGGACTTTGTTATACTCGATCAGGGGACTTTGTCTTACTCGATCAGGGCCCTTTGCTATACTCGACCGGGGGACTTTGTTATAAACGATCAGGGGACTTTGGTATGCTCGATCTAGGGACTTTATTATACTGGGCCAGGGAACTTTTTTGTACTCGATCAGGGCACTTTGTTACACTGGACCAGGGGACATTTTTATACTCGATCAGGGGACTTTGTTATACTCGATCAGGGGACTTTTGTTACACTCGATCAGGGGACTTTGTTATGCTCGACCAGGGGCCTTTGTTATACTCTATTAGGGGACTTTGTTATACTTGATTAGGGGACTTTGTTATACTTGATCAGAGGACTTTGTTATACTTGATGAGGGGCCTTTGTTATACTCGATGAGGGGACTTTGCTATACTCGACCAGGGGACTTTGTTATACTCCACCAGGGACTTTTTTATACTCGATCAGGGGATATGTTTTACTCGATCAGGGGACTTTGTTATACTCGGTTCAGGGGACTTTGTTATACTCGTCCAGGGGGCTTTGTTATACTAGGAACAGGGGACTTTGTTATGCTCAATCAGGGGACTTTGTCTTACTCGATCGGGCCCCTTTGTTATACTCGACCAGGGGACTTTGTTATAATCGATTAGGAGACTTTGTTGTGCTCGATCTGGGGACTTTGTTAAACTGGTCCAGGAGACGTTGTTATACTCTATCAGGGGATATGTTATACTTGATCAGGGGACTTTGTTATACTGGACCAGGGGACTCTGTTATACTCGATTAGGGGACTTTGTTATACTCGATGAGGGGACTTTTTATACTCCGATCAGGGGACTTTATCTCATTGGCAGGGCCTTTGTTATATACTCGACCTGGAACTTTGTTATAATCGATCAGGGACTGTTACACGCTCGATCTGGGGTTTTTTTTTGTTATACTGGGCAGGCGACTTTATGAATTTGATTCTCGATCAGGGATATGTTATACTCGATCAGGGGACTTTGTTTTACTCGATTAGGGGACTTTGTTATACTTGATCATAGGACTTTGTTATACTCAACCAGGGGCCTTTGTTGCTTTCTGTCAGGGCTTTCATTCGGGGACTTTGTTATATACTCGATCAGGGGACTTTATCGCAGTCGGGGCCCTTTATTTCGACCAGGGGATTTTGTTCTCTCTAATCAGTCAGGGGGACATTGTTATATCGATCTGGGACTTTGTCATACTCGATCAGTGGACTTTCCTATATTTGACCAATGGACTTTGCTATACTCGATGAGGGGTCTTTGTTATACTCGATCACTGGGCTTTGTTATACACGACCAGGGGACTTTGTTATACTCGATCAGTGGACTTTGTCATACTCGGCCAGAGGACTTTGTTATACTCGATCAGAGGATATGTTATACTCGATCAGGCGACTTTGTTAAACTTGATCAGGGGACTTTGTTATACTTGATTAGGGGACTTTGTTATACTCGATCAGGGGACTTTGTTATACAGAACCAGGGGACATTTTTATGCTCGATTAGGGGATTTTGTTATTCTCGATCAGGGGACTTTTGTTACACTAGATCAGGGAACTTTGTTATACTCGACCAGGGGCCTTTGTTATACTCGATAAGGGGAATTTGTTATATTCGATAAGGGGACTTTGTTAGACTCGAACAGGGGACTTTGTTATACTCGATCAGGGGACTTTGTTATACTCGATCAGGAGGCTTTGTTATACTCGATGATGGGACTTTGCTATACTCGACCAGGGGACTTCGTTATACTCGAACAGGGGGCTTTGTTATACTCGATTAGGGGACTTTGTTATACTCGATCAGGAGGCTTTGTCATACTCCATCAGGGGACTTTGCTATACTCGAAAAGGGGACTTTGTTATACACGATTAGGGGACTTTGTTATACTCGACCAGGGAACTTTTTTATACTTGACCAATGGAGTTTGTTATACTCGATGAGGGGCCTTTGTTATACTCGACCAGGGGACTTTGCTATAGTCGAAGAGGGGACTTTGTTATACTCGATTAAGGGACTTTGTTATACTCGACCAGGGTCTTTGTTATACTCGATTAGGGGACTTTGTTATACTTGATTAGGGGACTTTGTTATACTCGATGAGGAGGCATTGATATACTCGACCAGGGGACTTTGCTATAGTCGCCCAGGGGACTTTGTTATACTCGATTAGGGGACTTTGTTATACTCGACCAGACGACTTTGTTATACTCGTCTAGGGGGCTTTTTTATACTCGATCATGGGACTTTGTTATACTCGATCAGGGGACTTTGTCTTACTCGATCAGGGCCCTTTGCTCTACTCAACCGGGGGACTTTGTTATAAACGATCAGGGGACTTTGGTATGCTCGATCTAGGGACTTTATTATACTGGGCCAGGGAACTTTTTTATACTCGATCAGGGCACTTTGTTACACTGGACGAGGGGACATTTTTATACTCGATCAGGGGACTTTGTTATACTCGATCAGGGGACTTTTGTTACACTCGATCAGGGGACTTTGTTATACTCGACCAGGGGCCTTTGTTATACTCTATTAGGGGACATTGTTATACTCGATAAGGGGACTTTTTTATCCTTGACCAATGGACTTTGTTATACTCGATGAGGGGCCTTTGTTATACTCGATGAGGGGACTTTGCTATACTCGACAAGGGGACTTTGTTATAGTCGATCAGGGGACTTTTTTATACTCGACCAGAGGACTTTGTTATACACAATCAGGGAATATGTTATACTTGATCAAGGGACTTTGTTATACTCAACTAGGGGACTTTGTTATACTCGATCAGGGGACTTTGTTATACTCTAAAGGGGACTTTGTTATACTCGATCAGAGGACTTTGTTATACTCGATTAGTGGCCTTTGTTATACTCGATGAGGGGGCTTTGTTATACTCGACCAGGGGACTTGCCATAATCGACCATGGGACTTTTTTATACTCGATCAGGGGACTTTGTTATACTCGATCAGAGGATATGTTATACTCGATTAGGGGGCTTTGTTATACCTGATCAGGGGACTTTGTCATACTCGATCTGTGGACTTTCCTATATTTGACCAATGGACTTTGTTATACTCTATGAGGGGCCTTTGTTATACTTGATCATGGGACTTTGTTATACTTGATTAGGGGAAATTGTTATACTCGATCAGGGGACTTTGTTACACTGGACCAAGGGACATTTTTATACTTGATTAGGGGACTTTGTTTTACTCGATCAGGGGAGTTTTGTTATACTTGATCAGGGGACTTTTGTTACACTCGATCAAGGGACTTTGTTATACTCGACCAGGGGACATTGCTATACTCGACCAGGGGACTTTTTTATACTTGATCAGGGGACTTTGTCATACTCGATCTGTGGACATTCCTATATTTGACCAATGGACTTTGTTATATTCTATGAGGGGCCTTTGTTATACTTGATCAGGGGACTTTGTCATACTTGATTAGGGGACTTTGTTATACTCGATCAGGGGACTTTGTTACACTAGACCAGGGGATATTTTTATACTTGATTATGGGACTTTGTTATTCTCGATCAGGGGACTTTTGTTACACTCGATCAGGGAACTTTGTTAAACTCGACCAGGGACCTTTGTTATACTCGATTAGGGGACTTTGTTATACTCGATAAGGGGACTTTGTTATATTCGATAAGGGGAATTTGTTATACTCGATAAGGGGACTTTGTTAGACTCGAACAGGGGACTTTGCTATACTCGACCAGGGTACTTTGTTATACTCGATTAAGCGGCTTTGTTATACTCGATCAGGGGACTTTCTTATACTCGATGTGGAGGCTTTGTTATACTCGAGTAGGCGGCTTTATCATACTCAATTAGGGGACTTTGTTATACTCGATCAGGGGATTTTGTCTTACTCGATCAGGGCCTTTTTTATACTCGAGGGGACTTTGTTATACTGGGCCATGAGACTTTGTAATACTCGATCAGGGGACAGTGTTATACTCGCCCAGGGGGCTTTGTTATACTCGATTAGGGGACTGTGTTATACTCGATCAGGGGACTTTGTCTTACTCGATCAGTCCCTTTGCTATACTCGACCAGGGAACTTTTTATAATCGATCAGGGGACTTTCTTATGCGCGATCTGGGACTTTGTTATACTCGATCAGTGGACTTTCCTATATTTGACCAATGGACTTTGTTATACTCGATCAAGGGACTTTGTTATACTCGACCAGGGGACTTTGTTATAATCGATTAGGGGACTTTGTTATGCTCGATGGGGACTTTGTCTTACTCGATCAGGGCCCTTTGTTATACTCGAACAGGGGACTTTGTTGTAATCGATTAGGGGACATTGTTATGCTCGATCTGGGGACTTTGTTATAATCGATCAGGGGGCTTTGTTATACTCGACGAGGGGACTTTTTTATACTTGATCAGGGGACTTTGTCATACTCGATCAGTGGACTTTTCTCTATTTGACCAATGGACTTTGCTATACTCGATGAGGGGCCTTTGTTATACTCGATCACTGGACTTTGTTATACACGACCAGGGGACTTTGTTATACTCGTTCAGGGGTCTTTGTTATACTCGACCAGAGGACTTTGTTATACTCGATCAGGGGATATGTTTTACTCGATTAGGGGACTTTGTTATACTTGATCAGAGGACTTTGTTATATTCAACCAGGGTCCTTTGTTATACTCGATTAGAAAACTTTGTTATACTCGACCAGGGGACTTTGTTATACTCCACCAGGGACTTTTTTATTCTCGATCAGGGGATATGTTTTACTCGATCAGGGGACTTTGTTATACTCGGTTCAGGGGACTTTGTTATGCTCGATCAGGAGACTTTGTCTTACTCAATCAGGGGCCTTTGTTATACTCGACCAGGGGACTTTGTTATAATCGATTAGGGGACTTTGTTACGCTCGATCTGGTGACTTTGTTAAACTGGGCCAGGAGACGTTGTTATACTCTATCAGGGGATATGTTATACTTGATCAGGGGACTTTGTTATACTGGACCAGGGGCTTTGTTATACTCGATTAGGGAACTTTTTTATACTTGATGTGGGAACTTTGTTATACTCGTCTAGGGGGCTTTGTTATACTCGATCAGGGGACTTTGTTATACTCGATCAGGGAACTTTGGTATGCTCGATCTAGGGACTTTGTTATACTGGGCCAGGGAACTTTTTTATACTCGATCAGGGTACTTTGTTACACTGGACCAGGGGACATTTTTATACTCGATCAGGGGACTTTGTTATACTTGATCAGGGGACTTTTGTTACACTCGATCAGGGGACTTTGTTATACTCGACCAGGGGCCTTTGTTATACTCGATCAGGAGACTTTGTTATACTCGATTAGTGGCCTTTGTGATACTCGATCAGGGGACTTTGTTATACTCCACCAGGGACTTTGTTATATTCGATCAGGGGATATGTAATACTCGATCAGGGGACTTTGTTATACACAATCAGGGGTTGTTGTTATACTCGTCCAGGGAGGTTTGTTATACTCGATCAGGGGACTTTGTTATACTCGATCAGGGGACTTTGTCTCATTCGATCAGGGCCTTTGTTATACTCGACCTGGGGACTTTGTTATAGTCGATCATGGGACTTTGTTACGCTCGATCTGGGGACTTTGTTATACTGGGCCAGGAGACTTTGTAATACTCGATCAGGGGATATGTTATACTCGATCAGGGGACTTTGTTATACTGGACCAGGGGACTTTGTTATACTCGATCATGGGACTTTGTTATACTCGATCAGGGAACTTTGTTATACTCGTCAAGGGGGCTTTGTTATACTCGATTAGGGGACTTTGTTATACTCGATCAGGGGACTTTGTTATACTTGATTAGGGGCCTTTTTTGGACTCGATGAGGGGCCTTTGTAATACTCGATCAGGAGACATTGTTATACTCGATAAGAGGACTTTCTTATACTCGTGCAGGGGGCTTTGTTATATTCGATCAGGGGACTTTGTTATACTCGATCAGAAGGCTTTGTTATACTTGATCATGGGACTTTGCTATACTCGACCAGGGGACTTTGTTATACACGATGAGGGGACTTTGTTATACTCGACCAGGGGACTTTTTTATACTTGACCAATGGACTTTCTTATACTCGATGAAGGCCCTTTGTTATAGTCGATCAGGGGCATTTGTTATACTCGAGCAGGGGACTTTGTTATACTCGATTATGGGACTTTTTTATACTCGACCATAGGACTTTGTTATACTCTATCAGGGGATATGTTATACTCGATCACGGGACTTTGTTATACTCAACCGGAGGACTTTGTTATACTCGATCAGGGGACTTTGTTATACTCAATCAGGGGACTTTGTTATATACTCGATTGAGGCCTTTGTTGTTATACTTGATGGGGGTTTTGTTATACTCGACCAGGGACTTTGTTATACTCGATCAGGGGACTTTGTTATACTCGACCAGGGGACTTTTTTATACCGTCAGGGGACTTTGTCATACTCGATCCAGTGGACTTTCTAAATTGACCCGATGGATATTGCTATATATATACTCGATGAGGGTCTTTGTTATCTCGATCAGGGGACTTTTGTTATACTCAATGGGGACTTTGTTATACCGATGGGGGATATATTTATACTTTCGATCAGGGGACTTTATTTGTAAAGGACTTTGTTATTCTCGATCAGGGGACTTTGTTATACTTGATCAGAGGACTTTTGTTATACTCGACAAAGGGCCTTTGTTATGCTCGATTCAACTTTGTTATACTCGACCAGGGGACTTTGTTATACTCCACCAGGGACTTGTTATACTCGATCAGGGGATATGTTATACTCGATCAGGGGACTTTGTTATACTCGGTTCAGGGGACTTTGTTATACAGTCCAGGGGGCTTTGTTATACTAGCATCAGAGGACTTTGTTATACTCGATGAGGGTACTTTGTCTTACTCGATCAGGGCCCTTTGTTATACTCGACCAGGGGACTTTGTTATAATCGATTAGGGGACTTTGTTATGCTCGATCTGGGGACTTTGTTAAACTGGGCCAGGAGACGTTGTTATACTCGATCAGGTATATGTTATACTCGATCAGGGGGCTTTGTTATACTGTAGCATTGGACTTTGTTATACTCGATCTGGGGACTTTGTTATACTCGATTAGGAAACTTTGTTATACTCATCCAAGGGGTTTTGTTATACTCGATCAGGGGACTTTGTTATACTCGATCAGGGGACTTTGTTACACTAGACCAGGGGATATTTTTATACTTGATTATGGGACTTTGTTATTCTCGATCAGGGGACTTTTGTTACACTCGATCAGGGAACTTTGTTATACTCGACCAGGGACCTTTGTTATACTCGATTAGGGGACTTTGTTATACTTGATAAGGGGACTTTGTTATATTCGATAAGGGGAATTTGTTATACTCGATAAGGGGACTTTGTTAGACTCGAACAGGGGACTTTGCTATACTCGACCAGGGGACTTTGTTATACTCGATTAAGCGGCTTTGTTATACTCGATCAGGGGACTTTCTTATACTCGATGTGGAGGCTTTGTTATACTCCTTCAGTGGACTTTGCTACACTCGACCAGGGGACTTTGTTATACTCGAGTAGGCGGCTTTATCATACTCGATTAGGGGACTTTGTTATACTCGATCAGGGGATTTTGTCTTACTCGATCAGGGCCTTTTTTATACTCGAGGGGACTTTGTTATACTGGGCCATGAGACTTTGTAATACTCGATCAGGGCCCTTTGTTATACTCGAACAGGGGACTTTGTTGTAATCGATTAGGGGACATTGTTATGCTCGATCTGGGGACTTTGTTATAATCGATCAGGGGGCTTTGTTATACTCGACGAGGGGACTTTTTTATACTTGATCAGGGGACTTTGTCATACTCGATCAGTGGACTTTTCTCTATTAGACCAATGGACTTTGCTATACTCGATGAGGGGCCTTTGTTATACTCGATCACTGGACTTTGTTATACACGACCAGGGGACTTTGTTATACTCGTTCAGGGGTCTTTGTTATACTCGACCAGGACTTTGTTATACTCGATCAGGGGATATGTTATATACTCGATCGGGGGACTTTGTTTTTTACTCGATTAGGGGACTTTTGTTATACTTGATCAGAAGGACATGCTAACTAACCAGGGGACTTTGTTATACTCCACCAGGGACTTTTTTATACTCGATCAGGGGATATGTTTTTCTCGATGAGGAGACTTTGTTATACTCTGTTCAGGGGACTTTGTGATGCTCGATCAGGGGACTTTGTCTTACTCAATCAGGGGCCTTTGTTATACTCGACCAGGGGACTTTGTTATAATCGATTTGGGGACTTTGTTACGCTCGATCTGGTGACTTTGTTAAACTGGGCCAGGAGACGTTGTTATACTCTATCAGGGGATATGTTATACTTCATCAGGGGACTTTGTTATACTGGACCAGGGGCTTTGTTATACTCGATTAGGAAACTTTTTCATACTTGATGTGGGAACTTTGTTATACTCGTCTAGGGGGCTTTGTTATACTCGATCAGGGGACTTTGTTATACTCGATCAGGGAACTTTGGTATGCTCGATCTAGGGACTTTTCTTGGGGCAAGACTTTATACTCGATCAGGGTACTTTGTTACACTGGACCAGGGGACATTTTTATACTCGATTAGGGAACTTTGTTACACTCGATGGGGGACTTTGTTATACTCGACCAGGGCCTTTGTTATACTCGATTAGGGGACTTTGTTGTACTCGATAAGGGGACTTTGTTACTCGATAAGGTGAATTTGTTATACTCGATAATGGGACTTTGTTAGACTCGAACAGGGGACTTTGTTATACTCCACCAGGGACTTTGTTATATTCGATCAGGGATATGTAATATACTCGATCGAGGGACTTTGTTATACACGATCAGGGGTTGTTGTTATACTCGTCCAGGGGAGCTTTGTTATACTCGATCAGGGGGACTTTGTTATGTTATTCGATCAGGGGACTTTAATGCTCATTCGATCAGGGCCTTTTGTTATACTCGATCAGGGGACTTTGTTATACTCGATCAGGGGACTTTGTCTCATTCGATCAGGGCCTTTGTTAAACTTGACCTGGGGACTTTGTTATAGTCGATCAGGGGACTTTATTACGCTCGATCAGGGGACTTTGTTATACTGGACCAGGGGACTTTGTTATACTCGATCATGGGACTTTGTTATACTCGATCAGGGAACTTTGTTATACTCGTCCAGGGGGCTTTGTTATACTGGATTAGGGGACTTTGTTATACTCGATCAGGGGACTTTGTTATACTTGATTAGGGGCCATTTTTGGACTCGATGAGGGGCCTTTGTAATACTCGATCAGGAGACTTTGTTATACTCGATCAGAGGACTTTCTTATACTCGTGCAGGGGGCTTTGTTATATTCGATCAGGGGACTTTGTTATACTCGATCAGAAGGCTTTGTTATACTCGATCATGGGACTTTGCTAGACTCGACCAGGGGACTTTGTTATACACGATGAGGGGACCCTGTTATACTCGACCAGGGGACTTTTTTATACTTGACCAATGGACTTTCTTATACTCGATGAAGGCCATTTGTTATAGTCGATCAGGGGCATTTGTTATACTCGAGCAGGGGACTTTGTTATACTCGATTAGGGGACTTTGTTAGACTCGAACAGGGGACTTTGTTATACTCGACCAGGGGACTTTGTTATACTCGATTAGGGGACTTTTTTATACTCGACCAGAGGACTTTGTTATACTTTATCAGGGGATATGTTATACTCGATCACGGGACTTTGTTATACTCAATCAGGGACTTTGTTATACTCGATTAGGGGCCTTTGTTATATACTTGATGAGGGGTTTTGTTATACTCGACCAGGGACTTTGTTATACTCGATCAGGGGACTTTGTTATACTCGACCAGGGGACTTTTTATACTTGATCCAGGGGACTTTGTCATACTCGATCAGTGGACTTTCCTATCTTTGACCGATGGATATTGCTATACTCGATGAGGGGTCTTTGTTATACTCGATCAGGGGACTTTGTTATACTCGACCAGGGGACTTTGTTATACTCGATGAGGGGATATGTTATACTCGATCAGGGGACTTTGTTATACTCGATCAGGGGACTTTGTTGTACTTGATTAGGGGACTTAGTTATTCTCGATCAGGGGACTTTGTTATACTTGATCAGAGGACTTTGTTATACTCGACAAGGGGCCTTTGGTATGCTCGATTAGAAAACTTTGTTATACTCGACCAGGGGACTTTAATATACACCACCAGGGACTTGTTATACTCGATCAGGGGATATGTTGTACTCGATCAGGGGACTTTGTTATACTCGGTTCAGGGGACTTTGTTATACTCGTCCAAGGGGCTTTGTTATACTAGCATCAGAGGACTAGGTTATACTCGATGAGGGGACTTTGTCTTACTCGATCAGGGCCCTTTGTTATACTCGACCAGGGGACTTTGTTATAATCGATTAGGGGACTTTGTTATGCTCGATCTGGGGACTTTGTTAAACTGGGCCAGGAGACGTTGTTATACTCGATCAGGGGATATGTTATACTCGATCAGGGGACTTTGTTATACTGTAGCAGGGGACTTTGTTATACTCGATCTGGGGACTTTGTTACGCTCGATCTGGTGACTTTGTTTAACTGGGCCAGGAGACGTTGTTATACTCTATCAGGGGATATGTTATACTTGATCAGGGGACTTTGTTATACTGGACCAGGGGCTTTGTTATACTCGATTAGGGAACTTTTTTATACTTGATATGGGAACTTTGTTATACTCGTCTAGGGGGCTTTGTTTTACTCGATCAGAGGACTTTGTTATACTCGATCAGGGAACTTTGGTATGCTCGATCTAGGGACTTTGTTATACTGGGCCAGGGAACTTTTTTATACTCGATCAGGGTACTTTGTTACACTGGACCAGGGGACATTTTTATACTCGATCAGGGGACTTTGTTATACTTGATCAGGGGACTTTTGTTACACTCGATCAGGGGACTTTGTTATACTCGACCAGGGGCCTTTGTTATACTCGATCAGGAGACTTTGTTATACTCGATTAGTGGCCTTTGTGATATTCGATCAGGGGACTTTGTTATACTCCACCAGGGACTTTGTTATATTCGATCAGGGGATATGTAATACTCGATCAGGGGACTTTGTTATACACGATCAGGGGTTGTTGTTATACTCGTCCAGGGAGCTTTGTTATACTCGATCAGGGGACTTTGTTATACTCGATGAGGGGACTTTGTCTCATTCGATCAGGGCCTTTGTTATACTCGACCTGGGGACTTTGTTATAGTCGATCAGGGGACTTTGTTATACCGGGCCAGGAGACTTTGTAATACTCGATCAGGGGATATGTTATACTCGATCAGGGGACTTTGTTATACTGGACCAGGGGACTTTGTTATACTCGATCATGGGACTTTGTTATACTCGATCAGGGAACTTTGTTATACTCGTCCAGGGGGCTTTGTTATACTCGATTTGGGGACTTTGTTATACTCGATCAGGGGACTTTGTTATACTTGATTAGGGGCCTTTTTTGGACTCGATGAGGGGCCTTTGTAATACTCGATCAGGAGACTTTGTTATACTCGATCAGAGGACTTTCTTATACTCGTGCAGGGGGCTTTGTTATATTTGATCAGGGGACTTTGTTATACTCGATCAGAAGGCTTTGTTATACTTGATCATGGGACTTTGCTATACTCGACCAGGGGACTTTGTTATACACGATGAGGGGACTTTGTTATACTCGACCAGGGGACTTTTTTATACTTGACCAATGGACTTTCTTATACTCGATGAAGGCCCTTTGTTATAGTCGATCAGGGGCATTTGTTATACTCGAGCAGGGGACTTTGTTATACTCGATTAGGGGACTTTATACTGACTAGAGGACTTGTTATTCTCTATCAGGGATATGTTATACTCGATCATTGGACTTGCTTATACCCAACCGGAGACTTTTGTTGTTCGATCAGGGACTTGTTATACTCAACAGGGACTTTGTTTATACCTGGGATTAGGGGCCTTTGTTATACTTCTGCATGGATGAGGGGTTTGTTATACCCGACCACAGGAGACTTTGTTATACTCGATCTTGGGACTTTGTTAAACTCGATCAGGGGCCTTTGTTATACTCCATTAGGGGCCTTTGTTATACTGGATCAGTGGACTTTGTTATAATCGATCAGGGGACTTTGTTATGCTCGATGAGGGGGGCTTTGTTATACTCGATCAGGAGACTTTGTATATACTCAACTAGGGACTTTGTTATATTTGGTCAGGGGCCTTTCTTATACTCGATCAGGGGGCTTTGTTAAACTCGATCAGGGGACTTTGTTATACTCGATCAGGGGACTGTTACTTTCGATCAGGGACTTGTTTTACTTGATCAGAGGACTTTGTTATACTTAATCAGGGCCTTGTTATGCTCGATTAGAAAACTTTGTTATACTGACCAGGGACTTTAATATACCCACTAGGACCTTGTTATACCGATCAGGGATATGTTGTACTCCGATCAGGGACTTTGTTATACTGTCTAGGGACTTTGTTATACTCTGCCTGCGGGGCTTTGTTATACTAGCATCAGAGGACTAGGTTATACTCGATGAGGGGACTTTGTCTTACTCGATCAGGGCCCTTTGTTATACTCGCCCAGGGGACTTTGTTATAATCGATTAGGGGACTTTGTTATACTCGATCTGGGGACTTTGTTAAACTGGGCCAGGAGACGTTGTTATACTCGATCAGGGGATATGTTATACTCGATCAGGGGACTTTCCTATACTGTAGCAGGGGACTTTGTTATACTCGATCTGGGGACTTTGTTATACTCGATTAGGAAACTTTGTTATACTCATCCAAGGGGTTTTGTTATACTCGATCAGGGGACTTTGTTATACTCGATCAGGGGACTTTGTCTTACTCGATCAGGGCCCTTTGCTATACTCGTCCAGGGGACTTTGTTATAATCGATCAGGGGTCTTTGGTATGCTCGATCTAGGGACTTTGTTATTCTGGGCAAGGGGACTTTTTTATACTCGATCAGGGGACTTTGTTACACTGGTCCAGAGGACATTTTTATACTCGATTAGGGGACTTTGTTGTACTCGATTAGGGGACTTTTGTTACACTCGATCAGGGG
>NW_024734095.1:0-13683 GCF_018991925.1 Homarus americanus | reverse complement strand
ATAACAAAGCCCCCTAATCGAGTATAACAAAGCCCCCTGATCGAGTATAACAAAGCCCTCTGATCTAGTATAACAAAGAACCCTGATCGAGTATAACAAAGGCCCCTCATCGAGTATACCAAAGGCCCCTGATCGAGTATAATAAAGTCCCCTGATCAGGTATAACAAAGACCCCTAATCGAGTATATCAAAGTCCCCTGATCGAGTATAACAACGTCCCCTGATAGAGTATAACAAAGCCCCCTGATCGAGTATAGCAAAGTCCCCTGATCGAGTATATTAAAGTCCCCTGATCGAGTATAACAAAGTCCACTGATCAAGTATAACAAAGTCACCTGAACGAATATAACAAACCCCCCTGAACGAGTATAACAAAATCCCCTGATCGAGTGTAACAAAGTCCCCGGATCGAGTGTGACAAAGTACCCTGATCGAGTATAACAAAGTCCCCTGATAGAGTATAACAAACTTCCCTGATCGAATATAGCAAAGTCCACTGATCGAGTATAACAAAGATCCCTGATAGAGTATAATACAGTAGGGTGTGTCATAGGAGGGAAGATCAGCTAAAACTAATGCCCCATCACTTTTTTGGTAGATTTTAGTGTATATAAAAAGAAAATAATTTCAGTTTCAATATTTTGCAACCTTTTGCTAGGTAAATTTTAGCGTGAAATTTATCGAAAATCTAACGTACAGCTGCATTAGTGTATTGTAATATAATGGCTTTTCGAGCTTGACTTCATTCTTTAACAACCCAATCTGGTTAACAATATTTTTTTCTGTTTCAGATTCTGATGCATTTATAGTAAGTTGATAATATAAGGGAGCATGTTTTGTGTCAGACGAGAACCAAAAAATCCAGCCATCTCAGTCACTATCTTAAATTAGAGAGGTCCTGAAGTTTGAGTTATTCTGGTCAGAGAGCTTGAGATACGGTGTTTTAATCAGGCAAATCAGTGAAAAGAACCAAAGAACTTACACAAACAAAAGATATTACAAAGGATATGACCAAAGCAGTCTTGGCATCAGTACACTCTGGCTAACGCTCAGTTCAAGCCTCCAGTCATACAACAACAGAAGAAGATTAGTGAGAGACTGCTAGCCAGTTGGGAAAAGACAAGAGATATCTCTCTTGGGAGAGGAAAACTTGCAGTTAAGGACAACTTTGCCAAGCAACTGGACCAGTTATTTGACATAATTACTTGCGAGTGCCCAATTGTTTTCTGTCCTGAGCTTGGATGCGATCGTGACTGTAAATCCGAGGCCCACATCTCCTGTATTTGCAAGCGTGAACTGAAGATTCCTGTGATCGAACTGGCATTTGTCAAAGCACAGAGAGAGAAGACTGGCAGTATAGGGCTCTCATGATTTCTAGCCAAGATATTCCGGAGTCCAAGAGACAGGAGGCTGCCACAGAGAGACAGAAGAGAAGAAGAGTTACCGAGGAAAAGAGACTTGAGAAGGCCCAGGGTGAGGTAAAAAAGGCCGATGATTGGAGTCAAGTTGATTCAGAGTTTAATGACTTCCCCATGGCTGATCCGAGTGCTGACCAGGAGAATGGTGACTTTGTCCCTAACCTAGAAAATAATGATCCCAAACCTTCCAGGCATAAGATTCGAAATAGGAAAGATATCCCGAGCATAGCTCTGGCCAGCATGCGACACCACACTTGTCTCAGAGAAACTGCAGAGATAGCAACAGCTGCCTGGGTTGACGGTGGTTTGATAACACCTGATGATGTTCACCTGGTGATAGATCATAACAAAGTAAGGAGAGCTCAGGAGAAACTTGTCAGTAACCTAGAAGAGGAGTTTGATAAGGAGATAAGAGAAAATGGAGTCAATTGTTTGTTCTTTGATGGGAGAAGGGATGACACTAAAGTGTTCATGAAAGTTGGAGATTCTGACAAGTTGTTCCCTGCCATGGTGAAGGAGGAACACTACTCCTGTGCAGGGAACCAGGAGGGAAGTATTTGTGGTATTTCACTCCAGAGAGAGATGACATCAGGAAACCAGCTGAGATAGTGGCAGATAACATTGTGAACTGGCTCAGAGAGAGGAACGTAGACCAGACCCTGCAGGCCATTGGAGGGGACAGCACCAACACGAACACAGGGTGGCAAGGGGGGGTCATACAGTGGATAGAGCGGAAGATTGGGAGGAAGCTGGTCTGGATTGTTTGTGACCTCCACACCAACGAGTTGCCACTGAGACATCTGATCCAGGAGCTGGATGGCAAGACTCTTTGAAACAACAGATGGTCTGGTCCTCTTGGCAAGATGCTGGACTCTGCCACTGAGTTAGAAATAAATCCGAGCTTCGAAAAAATCACAGTTGGCCCTCCACCAAGCAGCTTGCAGTACATACCGTCATTGACGACCTGAGTACTGACCAGTACTATGGTTGGCATGATTTGCAGAAAAGCATATCAAAACTGGGGTCATGCCTGATAGGACTTGCTTACCTGCAGATAGGTCCAGTCTCACATTCTAGGTGGCTCACAACGCTCTCAGGTCTTCGCAACTCTGGGGTCGCCCATCATAAACTGGAAAGGGAACCAGCTTCACACAACCTGGAGACTTCATTGGTCCACCATCGTGAGTGTCTACTTGCCAAAATCTGGTTCAACACTCAAGGTCAAGTTTTCTCCGAAGGTCCTGGAGAGGCATGTTCTCTTCCTGTGCTTGAGCCTGGAGGAGTCAGCCAAGGAAGGTTGTCTAGATTGTGGAGCAGACTGTGAGAGATCTCGGTGACATGCCTATCCTGAGGCAGTTCTGCAGACAATGCCTGCAGTATGATGAGGAGGAGAGAAGAGTGGCAGTCAAAAAGATCTTGGATATGAGACTTATGAGAGGATCTGTGCATGACGAATCAGTTGGTGACGATTCCTTCAGGGTCAGGAAGACTCCTGAAGTCAATCTAGGTGCCAAGACCCTCACTGATCTCATAGATCTGGATAACATCCAGGCTGGCAGTGAGCCCCCTCTTACCTGCAGCCTCACCAATGTCCAAGTCAGAGCTTTCCTGGACAACCCCATGCATGTCCCTGCCTGGCCCTCGCACACCCAGAGTATAGAGCGTTGTGTGCAGCAAGTGAGCGAGGCCAGCAGTCACGTGTACAGCCAGGAGAGGAGGGAAGGCTCCATCCGAGCTCAGGTGGTCAGCAGGGAGGTGATGAGTAGAAACAGAAGCAAGAAAGACATGTTCTCTATGGTGTGCAGCAACACCGGGTCGTAGTAGTAAAACTGGTTTTTGTATTTGATGATTTTGTTTTCTAAAGGAATATTAAATTTAATAAATGTGTCAAGATCATTCGTTTCACTATTCTGGATCATTTTCTTCCTAATAAATTAACCTGATACATTTACTTTACTTTAAATAAGCTATTTAGTGGTGTTGGTAAAAGGGTGGGAATACTGAATTTTCATAAGATTTCAAGTTAAAATTTACCTAGCAAAAAATAAAAACTTTTCAAATCCGAAGATATCACATGATTCTGCACATAGAACTACATCATTAATACCATGGGCCGATTTTTCAAACTCAAAAAAAAAAAATTCGCCTCCGTATGACACACCCTAATAATACAGTCCCCTGATCGAGTATAACAAAGCCCCCTCATCGAGTATAACAAAGGCCCCTGATCGAGTACAGCAAAGGCCCCTGATCGAGTAAAACAAAGGCCCCTGATCGAGTATAACAAAGTCCCCTCCTCAAGAATAACAAAGCCCCTCATCGTGTATAACAAAATCCCCTGATCGAGTGTAACAAAGTCCCCTGATCAAGTATAACAAAGTCCCCTGATCGAGTATAACAAAGGCCCCTTATCGATTATAACAAAGTCCCCTGATCGAGTGTAACAAAGGCTCCTCATCGAGTAAAACAAAGGCCCCTGATCGAGTATAACAAAGTCCCCTGATCGAGTATAACAAAGTCCCCTGATCAAACATAACAAAGCCCCCTCATCGAGTATTGCAAAGTACAATGATCGAGTTTATTAAAGTCCCCTGATCGAGTATAACAAAGTCCACTGATCGAGTATAACAAAGACCCCTGATCAAGTATAACAAAGCCCCCTGATCCAGTATAACAAAGCCCCCTAATCGAGTATAACAAAGGCCCCTCATCAAGTACAACAAAGTCCCCTGATCGAGTATAACAAAGTCCCCTGATTGAGTATAACAAAGGCCCCTTATCATATGGTTAAAGTCAACTGATCGGTATAACAAAGTCCATCAGATCAAGTATAACAAAAGACCCCTGATCAAGATATAACAAAGCTCCCTGATCGAGTATAACAAAGGCCCCTCATCAAGTACAACAAAGTCCCCTGATCGAGTATAACAAAGTCCCCTGATTGAGTATAACAAAGGCCCCTTATCGAGTATAACCAAGTCCCCTGATCGAGTGTAACAAAGGCTCCTCAACGAGTATAACAAAGTCCCCTCATCGAGTATAACAAAGTCCCCCGATCGAGTATAACAAAGGCCCTCATCGAGTATAACAAAGTCCCCTGATTGAGTAAAACAAAGGCCCGTAGTCGAGTATAACAAAGTCCCCTGATCAAGAATAACAAAGAACCCTGATCGAGTATAACAAAGTCCCTAGATCCAGTATAACAAAGTCATCTGATAGAGTAAAACAAAGGCCCCTCATCGAGTATAACAAAGTCCCCTGATCGAGTATAACAAAGTCCACTGATCGAGTATAACAAAGCCCCTTGATCGAGCATAACAAACTCCCCTGATCGAGTATAAAAAAGTCCCCTGATCAAACATAACAAAGGCCCCTCATCGAGTATAACAAAGTCCCCTGATCGAGTATAACAATGGCCCCTTATCGAGTATAACAAGGCCCCTCATCGAGTACAACAAAGCCCCCTTATCGAGTACAACAAAGTCCCTGATCGAGTAAAACAAAGTCCCCTGATCGAGTATAACAAAGGCCCCTCATCGAGTATAACAAAGTCCCCTTATCGAGTATAATAACGTCACCTGATCGAGTATAACAAATTCTCCTGATCGAGTACAAAAAAGTCCCCTGATCGAGTGTAACAAAGTCTCCTGATCGAGTATAACAAAGGCCCCTCATCCAGTATAACAAAGTCCCCTGATCGAAAAGTGAGACAAAGGCCCCTGATCGAGTATAACAACAGCACTTGATCGAGTATATAACAAAGCGCCCTCATCGAGTATAACAAAGCCCCCTAATCGAGTATATCAAAGCCCTCCTCATATCGAGTATAACAAAGCCCTGATCGAGTATATAACAAAGGTTCCTTGATCGAGAGGCAAGTAA
Organism: Homarus americanus; assembly: GCF_018991925.1. Classification (NCBI taxonomy): domain Eukaryota; kingdom Metazoa; phylum Arthropoda; class Malacostraca; order Decapoda; family Nephropidae; genus Homarus; species Homarus americanus. Next base: position 8,383 of record NW_024734095.1, on the reverse strand, counting down.
CAAAGGCCCTGATCGAGTATACCAAAGGCCCCTGATCTAGTAAAACAAAGTCCCCTGATCGAGTATAACAATGGCCCCTTATCGAGTAAAACAAAGACCCCTGATCGAGTATAACAAAGTCCCCTGATCGAGTATATCAAAGTCCCTGATCGAGTATAACAACGTCCCCTGATAGAGTATAACAAAGCCCACTGAACGAGTATAGCAAAGTCCCTTGATCGAGTATATTAAAGTCCCCTGATCGAGTATAACAAAGTCCACTGATCAAGTATAAAAAGATCCCTCATCGAGTATAAGAAAGTCTCCTGATCGAGAATAACAAAGTCCCTTTATCGAGTATAACAAAGTCACCTGAACGAATATAACAAAGCCCCCAGAACGAGTATAACTAAGCCCCCTAAAAGAGTATAACAAAGATACCTGATCGAGTGTAACAAAGTGCCCTGATAGAGTATAACAAAGTCCCCTATCGAGTATAACAAAGCCCACTGATCGAGTATAGCCCCCTGATCGAGTATAACAAAGTCCCCTGATCCAGTATAATAAAGTCTCCTGATCGAGTATAACAAAGTCCCCTGATCGTGTATAACAAAATCCCCTGATCGAGTATAACATAGTCCCCTGATCGAGTGTAACAAAGGCCCCTCATCGAGTATAACAAAGGCCCCTCATCGAGTATAACAAAGTCTCCTGATCGAGTATAACAAAGTCCCCTGATCGAGTATAACAAAGGCCCCTCATCGAGTATAACAAAGTCCCCTGATCGAGTATAATAACGTCCCTTGATCGAGTACAACAAAGTCCCCTGATCGAGTATAACAAAGTCCCCTGATCCAAGTATCTTGAAATTCTGATCGAGTATAACAAAGTCCCCTGGTCGAGTATAACAAAGTCTTCTCATCGAGTATTTCAAAGGCCCCTGATCGAGTATAACAAAGTCCCCTTATCGAGTATAACAAAGTCCCCTGATCGAGTATAACAAAGGCCCCTCATCGAGTATAACAAAGTCCCCTCATCGAGTATAACAAAGCCCCCTGATCGAGTAGAGCAAAGTCCCCTGATCGAGTATATTAAAGTCCCCTTATCGAGTATAACAAAGACCACTATCGAAAATAAAAAGTCCCTCATCGAGTATAAGAAAGTCTCCTGATCGAGAATAACAAAGTCCCCTGATCGAGTATAACAAAGTCCCCTGATCAAGAATAACAAAGAACCCTGATCGAGTATAACAAAGTCCCTAGATCCAGTATAACAAAGTCATCTGATAGAGTAAAACAAAGGCCCCTCATCGAGAATAACAAAGTCCCCTGATCGAGTATAACAAAGTCCACTGATCGGGTATAACAAAGCCCCTTGATAGAGCATAACAAAGTCCCCTGATCGAGTATAACAAAGTCCCCTGATCAAACATAACAAAGGCCCCTCATCGAGTATAACAAAGTCCCCTGGTCGAGTATGACAATGGCCCCTTATCGAGTATAACAAGGCCCCTCATCGAGTACAACAAAGCCCCCTGATCGAGTACAACAAAAGTCCCTGATGAGTATAACAAAGTCCCTGAGTCAGGTATAACAAAGGCTCCTCATCGAGGTATAACAAAGGCCCCTGATCGGTATAAGAAAGTCCTGATCAGTATAACAAAATTGCCTGATCGAGTATAACAAAGGCCCCTCATCAGGTATAACAAAGCCCCTAATCAGTATAACAGAGCCCCCTGATCGAGTATAACAAGGCCCTGATCGAGTATAACAAAAGTACCTGATCGAGTATAACAAAAGGCCCCTCATCGAGTATAACAAAGCCCCCTAATCGAGTATAACAGAGCCCCCTGATCGAGTATAACAAAGCCCCCTGATCGAGTATAACAAAGGCCCCTGTTCGAGTATAACAAAGGCCCCTGATCGAGTATACCAAAGGCCCCTGATCGAGTATAACAAAGTCCCCTGATCGAGTATAACAAAGGCCCCTTATCGAGTAAAACAAAGACCACTGATCGAGTATAACAAAGTCCCCTGATCAAGTATATCAAAGTCCCAGGATCGAGTATAACAACGTCCCTTGATAGAGTATAACAAAGCCCCCTGATCGAGTATAGCAAAGACCACTATCGAGAATAAAAAGTCCCCTCATCGAGTATAAGAAAGTCCCCTGAACGAGTATAACAAAGCCCCCTGAACGAGGATAACAAAGATACCTGATCGAGTATAAAAAGTCCCTTGATCGAGTATAACAAAAGGCCCTGATCGAAGAGGTATAACAAAAGGCCCTGATCGAGTATACCAAAGGCCCCTGATCGAGTATAACAAAGTCCCCTGATCGAGTATAACAAAGGCCCCTTATCAAGTAAAACAAAGACCCCTGATCGAGTATAACAAAGTCCCCTGATCGAGTATATCAAAGTCCCCTGATCGAGTATAACAACGTCCCCTGATAGAGAATAACAAAGCCCCCTGATCGAGTATAGCAAAGTCCCCTGATCGAGTATATTAAAGTCCCCTGATCGAGTATAACAAAGTCCACTGATGAAGTATAAAAAGATCCCTCATCGAGTATAACAAAGGCCCCTGATCGAGTATAACAAAGTCCCCTAATCGAGTATAACAAAGGCCCCTCATCGAGTATAACAAAGTCCCCTCATCGAGTATAATAACGTCCCCTCATCGAGTATAAGAAAGTCTCCTGATCGAGAATAACAAAGTCCCCTGATCGAGTATAACAAAGTCACCTGAACGAGTATAACAAAGCCCCCTGAACGAGGATAACAAAGATACCTGATCGAGTATAAAAAGTGCCCTGATAGAGTATAACAAAGTTCCCTGATCGAGTATAGCAAAGTCCAATGATCGAGAATATTAAAGTCCCCTGATCGAGTATAACAAAGTCCACTGATCGAGTATAACAAAGACCCCTGATCAAGTATAACAAAGTCCCCTGATCGAGTATAACAAAGTCCCCTGATCGAGTATAACAAAGGCCCCTTATCGAGTATAACAAAGTCCCCTGATCGAGTGTAACAAAGGCTCCTCATCCAGTATAACAAAGGCCCCTGATCGAGTATAACAAAGTCCCCTGATCGCGTATAACAAAGTCTCCCGATCGAGTATAACAAAGGCCCCTCATCGAGTACAACAAGGTCCCCTGATTGAGTACAACAAAGGCCCCTGGTCGAGTATAATAAAGTCCCCTGATCAAGAATCACAAAGAACCCTGATCGAGCATAACAAAGTCCCCAGATCCAGTATAACAAAGTCATCTGATAGAGTAAAACAAAGGCCCCTCATCGAGTATAACAAGTCCCTGATTGAGTATAACAAAGTCCCTGATCGAGTATAACAAAGGCCCCTGATCGAGTATAACAAAGTCCCCTGATTGAGTATAACAAAGTCCCCTGATCGAGTATAACAAAGGCCCCTGATCGAGTATAATAACGTCACCTGATCGAGTATAGCAAAGTATAGCAAATTGCCTGATCAGAGTACAACAAAAGTCCTGATCGAGAATTAACAAGAATCCCTGATCGGTATAACAAAGCCCCTTGATCGAGGATAAGAAGTCCCCTGACCGAGTATAACAAAAGTCCCTGATCAAAGCATAAAAAGTCCCCTGACCGAGTATAACAAAGTCCCCTGATCAAGCATAACAAAGCCCCCTCATCGAGTATAACAATCGCCCCTCATCGAGTACAACAAAGCCCCCTCATCGAGTACAACAAAGCCCCCTGATCGAGTATAACAAAGTCCCCTGATCGAGTATAACAAAGGCTCCTCATCGAGTATAACAAAGGCCCATGATCGAGTATAACAAAGTCCCCAGATCGAGCAAAACAAAGTCCCCTGATCGAGTATAACAAAGGTCCCTCACCGAGTATAACAAAGTCCCCTGATCGAGTATAACAAAGTCCCCTGATCGAGTATAACAAAGGCTCCTCATCGAGTATAACAAAGGCCCCTCATTGAGTATAACAAAGTCCCCTGATCGAGTATAACAAAGTCTCCCGATCGAGTATAACAAAGGCCCCTCATCGAGTATAACAAAGTCCCCAGATTGAGTACAACAAAGGCCCCTGGTCGAGTATAACAAAGCCCCTTGATCAAGAATAACAAAGTCCCCTAATTGAGTACAACAAAGGCCCCTTATCGAGTATAACAAAGTTCCCTGATCGAGTGTAACAAAGGTTCCTCATCGAGTAAAACAAAGGCCCCTGATCGAGTATAACAAAGTCCCCTGATCGAGTATAACAAAGTCCCCTGATCAAACATAACAAAGCCCCTTCATCGAGTATTGCAAAGTCCAATGATCGAGTATATTAAAGTCCCCTGATCGAGTATAACAAAGTCCACTGATCGAGTATAAACAAGACCCCTGATCATGTATAACAAAGCCCCCTGATCGAGTATAACAAAGCCCCCTAATCGAGTATAACAAAGGCCCCTCATCAAGTACAACAAAGTCCCCTCATCGAGTATAACAAAGTCCCCTGATTGAGTATAACAAAGGCCCCTTATCGAGTATAACAAAGTCCCCTGATCGAGTGTAACAAAGGCTCCTCATCGAGGATAACAAAGTCCCCTGATCAGGTATAACAAAGTCCCTCGATCGAGTATAACAAAGGCCCTCATCGAGTATAACAACGTCCCCTGATTGAGTAAAACAAAGGCCCCTAGTCGAGTATAACAAAGTCCCCTGATCAAGAATAACAAAGAACCCTGATCGAGTATAACAAAGTCCCTAGATCCAGTATAACAGTCATCTGATAGAGTAAAACAAAGGCCCCTCATCGAGTATAACAAAGTCCCCTGATCGAGTATAACAAAGTCCACTGATCGAGTATAACAAAGCCCCTTGATCGAGCATAACAAAGTCCCCTGATCGAGTATAACAAAGTCCCCTGATCAAACATAACAAAGGCCCCTCATCAATTATAACAAAAGGCTGATCAGGTATACCAAAGGCTGATCGAGAATATCAAAGTCCCCCGATCGAGTATAACAAAGGCCCCTGATCGAGTATAATAACGTCACCTGATCGAGTATAGCAAATTGCCCTGATCGAGTACAACAAAGTCCCCTGATCGAGTGTAACAAAGTCCCCTGATCGAGTATAACAAAGTCCATTGATTTAGTATAACAAAGCCCCTTGATCGAGGATAAGAAAGTCCCCTGACCGAGTATAACAAAGTCCCCTGATCAAGCATAAAAAAGCCCCCTCATCGAGTATAACAAAGTCCCCTTATCGAGTATAACAAAGTCCCCGGATCGAGTATAACAATCGCCCCGCATCGAGTACAACAAAGCCCCCTCATCGAGTACAGCAAAGTCCCCTGATCGAGTATAACAAAGTCCCCTGATCGAGTATAACAAAGGCTCCTCATCGAGTATAACAAAGGCCCCTGATCGAGTATAACAAAGTCCCCTGATCGAGTATACCAAAGTCCCCTTATCGAGTATAACAAAGCCCCCTGAACGAGGATAACAAAGATACCTGATCGAGTATAAAAAGTGCCCTGATAGAGTATAACAAAGTTCCCTGATCGAGTATAGCAAAGTCCAATGATCGAGTACATTAAAGTCCCCTGATCGAGTATAACAAAGTCCACTAATCGAGTATAACAAAGACCCCTCATCAAGTATAACAAAGTCCCCTGATCGAGTATAACAAAGAGACCCTGATCGAGCATAACAAAGTCCCCAGATCCAGTATAACAAAGTCATCTGATAGAGTAAAAAAAAGGCCCCTCATCGAGTATAACAAAGGCCCCTGATCGAGTATAACAAAGTCCCCTGATTGAGTATAACAAAGTCCCCTGATCGAGTATAACAAAGGCCCCTGATCGAGTATAATAACGTCACCTGATCGAGTATAGCAAATTCCCCTGATCGAGTACAACAATGTCCCCTGATCGAGTGTAACAAAGTCCCCTGATCGAGTATAACAAAGTCCATTGATTTAGTATAACAAAGCCCCTTGATCGAGGATAAGAAAGTCCCCTGACCGAGTATATTAAAGTCCCCTGATCGAGTATAACAAAGACCACTATCGAGAATAAAAAGTCCCCTCATCGAGTATAAGAAAGTCTCCTTATCGAGAATAACAAAGTCCCCTGATCAAGCATAACAAAGCCCCCTCATCGAGTATAACAAAGTCCCCTTATCGAGTATAACAAAGTCCCCTGATCGAGTATAACAATCGCCCCTCATCGAGTACAACAAAGCCCCCTCATCGAGTACAACAAAGTCCCCTGCTCGAGTATAACTTGAGAATCTGATCCAGCGAGAGTATAACAAAAGCCCCCTCATCGAGTACAACAAAGGCCCCTGATCGAGTATAACAAAGTCCCCAGATCGAGCAAAACAAAGTCCCCTGATCGAGTATAACAAAGGCCCCTCACCGAGTATAACAAAGTCCAATGATCGAGTATAACAAAGTCCCCTGATCGAGTATAACAAAGGCTCCTCATCGAGTATAACAAAGGCCCCTAATCGAGTATAACAAAGTCCCCTGATCGAGTATAACAGAGTCTCCCGATCGAGTATAACAAAGGCCCCTCATCGAGTATAACAAAGTCCCCAGATTGAGTACAACAAAGGCCCCTGGTCGAGTATAACAAAGCCCCTTGATCAAGAATAACAAAGTCCCCTGATTGAGTACAACAAAGGCCCCTCGTCGAGTATAACAAAGTCCCCAGATCAAGAATAACAAAGAACCCTTATCAATTATAACAAAGTCCCCAGATCCAGTATAACAAAGTCATCTGATAGAGAAAAACAAAGGCCCCTCATCGAGTATAACAAAGTCCACTGATCGAGTATAAGAAAGTCCATTGATCGAGTATAACAAAGCCCCTTGATCGAGCATAACAAAGCTCCCTCATCGAATATAACAAAGTCCCCTTATCGAGTATAACAAATGCTCCTCATCGAGTATATCAAAGGCCACTCATCGAGTATAACAAAGTCCCCTGATCGAGTATAACAAACTCCCCTGATCGAGTATAACAAAGGCCCCTCATCGAGTATAACAAAGTCCCCTGATCGAGTATAATAACGTCCCCTGATCGAGTATATCAAAGGCCCCTGACAAAGTCCCCTGATCGAGTATAACAAAGTCCCCTGATCGAGTATAACAAAGTCCCCTGATCGAGTATAACAAAGGCCCCTCATCGAGTATAACAAAGCCCCCTGATCGAGTAGAGCAAAGTCCCCTGATCGAGTATATTAAAGTCCCCTGATCGAGTATAACAAAGACCACTATCGAGAATAAAAAGTCCCCTCATCGAGTATAAGAAAGTCTCCTGATCGAGAATAACAAAGTCCCCTGATCGAGTATAACAAAGTCACCTGAACGAGTATAACAAAGCCCCCTGAACGAGGATAACAAAGATACCTGATCGAGTATAAAAAGTGCCCTGATAGAGTATAACAAAGTTCCCTGATCGAGTATAGCAAAGTCCAATGATCGAGTATATTAAAGTCCCCTGATCGAGTATAACAAAGTCACTGATCGAGAGTATAACAAAAAGACCCTCATCAAGTATAACAAAGTCCCTGATCGAGTATAACAAAAAGTCCCCTGATCGAGTATAACAAAAGGCCCCTCATCAGGTATAACAAGTCCCCTGATCGGAGTATAACAAAAGTCCACTAATCGAGGTATAACAAAGACCCTCATCAAGTATAACAAAAGTCCCTGATGGTATAACAAAGTCCTGATCGGAGTATAACAAAAGGCCCTTATCGAGGTATAACAAAAAGACCCTGATCGAGTGTAACAAAAGGCTCCTCATCGAGTATAACAAAAGGCTCCTCATCGGTATAACAAAGTCCCCTGATCGAGTATAACAAAGTCCCCCGATCGAGTATAACAAAGGCCCCTCATCGAGTACAACAAAGTCCCCTGATTGAGTACAACAAAGGCCCCTGGTCGAGTATAACACAGTCCCCTGATCAAGAATAACAAAGAACCCTGATCGAGCATAACAAAGTCCCCAGATCCAGTATAACAAAGTCATCTGATAGAGTAAAACAAAGGCCCCTCATCGAGTATAACAAAGGCCCCTGATCGAGTATAACAAAGTCCCCTGATTGAGTATAACAAAGTCCCCTGATCGAGTATAACAAAGGCCCCTGATCGAGTATAATAACGTCACCTGATCGAATATAGCAAATTCCCCTGATCGAGTACAACAAAATCCCCTGATCGAGTGTAACAAAGTCCCCTGGTCGAGTATAACAAAGTCCATTGATTTAGTATAACAAAGGCCCTTGATCGAGGATAAGAAAGTCCCCTGACCGAGTATATTAAAGTCCCCTGATCGAGTATAACAAAGACCACTATCGAGAATAAAAAGTCCCCTCATCGAGTATAAGAAAGTCTCCTGATCGAG
>NW_024734094.1:0-95392 GCF_018991925.1 Homarus americanus | reverse complement strand
GGATACTAAAAGTAGTCCTAGACTCTGTTATACTTCACACAAAGCCTGTTCAACGAGCTTATGGCGCCATGAACCTCTAATGGGGACTACCTATATCACGTAGGTGGTCAAAGTAACGTTTTACCTAATCCGGCTTCGAAACAAGCGGATCCATATATATTTCATTAGCCCAATAAAGCACACGGACTTCTACATACAATGAACACCTCACCCCGCCAGGATTCGAACCCACGGCCCACGAGCCCATGACTGTGACTGGGGAACGCTACCTCTGGACCACCAAGATATTAAAAGCAGTCCTAGACTCTGTTTTATTTCACACAAAGCCTGTTCAACGAGCTTATGGCGCCGAGAACCTCTAATGGGGACTACCCGTATCACGTAGGTGGTCCGAGTAATGTTTTACCAAATCCGGCTTCGAAACACGAGGATCCAAACATATTTCATTAGCAAATAAAGCACGTGGAATTCTACGTACAATCAACACCTCACCCCGCCAGAATTCGAACCCACGGCCCACGAGCCCATGACTGTAACCGGGGAACGCTACCTCTGGACCACCAGGATACTAAAAGCAGTCGTAGACTCTGTTATATTTCACACAAAGGCTGAAAGGCTGTTCAACGAGCTTATGGCACCGTGAATCTCTAATGGCGACTACCCGTATCACGTAGGTGGTCAGAGTAACGTTTAACCAAATCCGGCTTCGAAAGACGAGGATCCATATATATTTCATTAGCCCAATAAAACACGCGTCCTTCTACATACAATCAACACCTCATCCCGCCATCCTTCGATCCCACGGCCCAAGAGCCCATGACTGTGACCGGGGAACGCTACCTCTGGACCACCAGGATACTAAAAGCCGTCCTAGACTCTGTTATATTTCACACAAAGCCTGTTCAACGAGCTTATGGCGCGTTGAACCTCTAATGGGGACTACCCGTATCACGTCTGTGGTCAGAGTAACGTTTTACCAAATCCTGCTTCGAAACTCAAAGATCCATATATATTTCCTTAGCCCAATAAATCACGCGGACTCCTCCATACAATCAACACGTCACCCCGCCAGGATACTAACCCACGGCCCACGAGCCCATGACTGTGACCGGGGAACGTTACCTCTGGACCACCAGGATACTAAAAGCAGTCGTAGACTCAGTTATATTTCACACAAAGGCTGAAAGGCTGTTCAACGAGCTTATGGCGCCGTGAACCTCTAATGGCGACTGCCCGTATCACGTAGGTGGTCAGAGTAACGTTTAACCAAATCCGCTTCGAAAGACGAGGATCCATATATATTTCATTAGCCCAATAAAACACGCGTCCTTCTACATACAATCAACACCTCATCCCGCCAGGCTTCGAACCCACGGCCCACGAGCCCATGACTGTGACCGGGGAACGCTACCTCTGGACCACCAGGATACTAAAAGCCGTCCTAGACTCTGTTATATTTCACACAAAGCCTGTTCAACGAGCTTATGGCGCCGAGAACCTTTAATGGGGACTACCCGTATCACGTAGGTGGTCCGAGTAATGTTTTACCAAATCCGGCTTCGAAACACGAGGATCCAAACATATTTCATTAGCAAATAAAGCACGTGGTATTCTACGTACAATCAACACCTCACCCCGCCAGAATTCGAACCCACGGCCCACGAGCCCATGACTGTAACCGGGGAACGCTACCTCTGGACCACCAGGATACTAAAAGCAGTCGTAGACTCTGTTATATTTCACACAAAGGCTGAAAGGCTGTTCAACGAGCTTATGGCACCGTGAATCTCTAATGGCGACTACCCGTATCACGTAGGTGGTCAGAGTAACGTTTAACCAAATCCGGCTTCGAAAGACGAGGATCCATATATATTTCATTAGCCCAATAAAACACCCGTCCTTCTACATACAATCAACACCTCATCCCGCCAGCCTTCGAACCCACGGCCCACGAGCCCATGACTGTGACCGGGGAACGCTACCTCTGGACCACCAGGATACTAAAAGCAGTCCTAGATTCTGTTATATTTCACACAAAGGCTGAAAGGCTGTTCAACGAGCTTATGGCGTCGTGAACCACTAATGGGGATTACATGTATCACGTAGGTGGTCAGAGTAACGTTTTACCAAATCCGGCTTCGAAACAAGAGGATCCATATATATTTCATTAGCCCAATAAAGCACGCAGACTTCTACATACAATGAACACGCCACCCCGCCAGGATTGGAACCCACAGCCCACGAGCCCATGACTGTGACCGGGGAACGCTGCTTCTGGACCACGAGGATACTAAAATTAGTCCTAGACTCTGTTATATTTCACACAAAGCCTGTTGAACGAGCTTATGGCGCCATGAACCTCTAATGGGGACTACCCATATCACGTAGGTGGTCAGAGTAACGTTTTACCTAATCCGGCTTCGAAACAAGAGGAACCATATATATTTCCTTAGCCCAATAAATCACGCGGACTCCTACATACAATCAACACGTCACCCCGCCAGGATACTAACCCACGGCCCACGAGCCCATGACTGTGACCGGGGAACGTTACCTCTGGACCACCAGGATACTAAAAGCAGTCCTAGACTCTGTTATATTTGACACAAAGGCTGAAAGGCTGTTCAACGAGCTTATGGCGCCGTGAACCACAAATGGGGATTATCTGTATCACGTAGGTTGTCAGAGTAACGTTTTACCAAATCCGGCATCGAAACAAGAGGATCCATATATATTTCATTAGCCCAATAAAGCAGGCGGACTTCTCCATACAATGAACACCTCACCCCGCCAGGATTCGAACCCACGGCCCACGAGCCCATGAATATGACCGGGGAACGCTACTTCTGGACCACCAGGATACTCAAAGCAGTCCTAGACTCTGTTATATTTCACACAAAGCCTGTACAACGAGCTTATGGCGCCGAGAACCTCTAATGGGGACTACCCGTATCACGTAGGTGGTCCGAGTAATGTTTTACCAAATCCGGCTTCGAAACACGAGGATCCAAACATATTTCATTAGCAAATAAAGCACGTGGAATTCTACGTACAATCAACACCTCACCCCGCCAGAATTCGAACCCACGGCCCACGAGCCCATGACTGTAACCGGGGAACGCTACCTCTGGACCACCAGGATACTAAAAGCAGTCGTAGACTCTGTTATATTTCATACAAAGGCTGAAAGGCTGTTCAACGAGCTTATGGCGCCGTGAACCTCTAATGGCGACTACCCGTATCACGTAGGTGGTCAGAGTAACGTTTAACCTAATCCGGCTTCGAAAGACGAGGATCCATATGTATTTCATTAGCCCAATAAAGCACGTGGACTTCTACATACAATGAACACCTCATCCCGCCAGGCTTCGAACCCACGGCCCACGAGCCCATGACTGTGACCGGGGAACGCTGCTTCTGGACCACGAGGATACTAAAAGTAGTCCTAGACTCTGTTATACTTCACACAAAGCCTGTTCAACGAGCTTATGGCGCCATGAACCTCTAATGGGGACTACCTATATCACGTAGGTGGTCAAAGTAACGTTTTACCTAATCCGGCTTCGAAACAAGCGGATCCATATATATTTCATTAGCCCAATAAAGCACACGGACTTCTACATACAATGAACACCTCACCCCGCCAGGATTCGAACCCACGGCCCACGAGCCCATGACTGTGACTGGGGAACGCTACCTCTGGACCACCAAGATATTAAAAGCAGTCCTAGACTCTGTTTTATTTCACACAAAGCCTGTTCAACGAGCTTATGGCGCCGAGAACCTCTAATGGGGACTACCCGTATCACGTAGGTGGTCCGAGTAATGTTTTACCAAATCCGGCTTCGAAACACGAGGATCCAAACATATTTCATTAGCAAATAAAGCACGTGGAATTCTACGTACAATCAACACCTCACCCCGCCAGAATTCGAACCCACGGCCCACGAGCCCATGACTGTAACCGGGGAACGCTACCTCTGGACCACCAGGATACTAAAAGCAGTCGTAGACTCTGTTATATTTCACACAAAGGCTGAAAGGCTGTTCAACGAGCTTATGGCACCGTGAATCTCTAATGGCGACTACCCGTATCACGTAGGTGGTCAGAGTAACGTTTAACCAAATCCGGCTTCGAAAGACGAGGATCCATATATATTTCATTAGCCCAATAAAACACGCGTCCTTCTACATACAATCAACACCTCATCCCGCCATCCTTCGATCCCACGGCCCAAGAGCCCATGACTGTGACCGGGGAACGCTACCTCTGGACCACCAGGATACTAAAAGCCGTCCTAGACTCTGTTATATTTCACACAAAGCCTGTTCAACGAGCTTATGGCGCGTTGAACCTCTAATGGGGACTACCCGTATCACGTCTGTGGTCAGAGTAACGTTTTACCAAATCCTGCTTCGAAACTCAAAGATCCATATATATTTCCTTAGCCCAATAAATCACGCGGACTCCTCCATACAATCAACACGTCACCCCGCCAGGATACTAACCCACGGCCCACGAGCCCATGACTGTGACCGGGGAACGTTACCTCTGGACCACCAGGATACTAAAAGCAGTCGTAGACTCAGTTATATTTCACACAAAGGCTGAAAGGCTGTTCAACGAGCTTATGGCGCCGTGAACCTCTAATGGCGACTGCCCGTATCACGTAGGTGGTCAGAGTAACGTTTAACCAAATCCGGCTTCGAAAGACGAGGATCCATATATATTTCATTAGCCCAATAAAACACGCGTCCTTCTACATACAATCAACACCTCATCCCGCCAGGCTTCGAACCCACGGCCCACGAGCCCATGACTGTGACCGGGGAACGCTACCTCTGGACCACCAGGATACTAAAAGCCGTCCTAGACTCTGTTATATTTCACACAAAGCCTGTTCAACGAGCTTATGGCGCGTTGAACATCTAATGGGGACTATCCTTATCACGTCGGTGGTCAGAGTAACGTTTTAACAAATCCTGCTTCGAAACTCAAGGATCCAAATATATTTCCTTAGTCCAATAAATCAACCGGACTCCTCCAAACAATCAACATGTCACCCCGCCAGGATACTAACCCACGGCCCACGAGCCCATGACTGTGACCGGGGAACGTTACCTCTGGACCACCAGGATACTAAAGGCAGTTCTAGACTCTGTTATATTTGACACAAAGGCTGAAAGGCTGTTCAACGGGCTTATGGCGCCGTGAACCACTAATGGGGATTATCTGTATCACGTAGGTTGTCAGAGTAACGTTTTACCAAATCCGGCTTCGAAACAAGAGGATCCATATATATTTCATTAGCCCAATAAAGCACGCGGACTTCTCCATACAATGAACACCTAACCTCGCCAGGATTCGAACCCACGGCCCACGAGCCCATGAATGTGACCGGGGAACGCTACTTATGGACCACCAGGATACTCAAAGCAGTCCTAGACTCTGTTATAATTCACACAAAGCCTGTACAACGGGCTTATGGCGCCATGAACCTCTAATGGGGATTACCCGTATCACGTAGGTGGTCAGAGTAACGTTTTACTAAATCCGGCTTCGAAACACGAGGATCCATATGTATTTCATTAGCCCAATAAAGCACGCGGACTTCTACATACAATGAACACGCCACCCCGCCAGGATTGGAACCCACTGCCCACGAGCCCATGACTGTGACCGGGGAACGCTGCTTCTGGACCACGAGGATACTAAAAGTAGTCCTAGACTCTGTTATATTTCACACAAAGCCTGTTGAACGAGCTTATGGCGCCATGAACCTCTAATGGGGACTACCCATATCACGTAGGTGGTCAGAGTAACGTTTTACCTTATCCGGCTTCGAAACAAGAGGATCTATATATATTTCATTAGCCCAATAAAGCACGCGGACTTCTACATACAATGAACACCTCACCCCACTAGGATTCGAACCCACGGCCCACGAGCCCATGACTGTGACTGGGGAACGCTACCTCTGGACCACCAAGATACTAAAAGCAGTCCTACACTCTGTTATATTTCACACAAAGCCTGTTCAACGAGCTTATGGCGCCGAGAACCTCTAATGGGGACTACCCGTATCACGTAGGTGGTCCGAGTAATGTTTTACCAAATCCGGCTTCGAAACACGAGGATCCAAACATATTTCATTAGCCCAATAAAGCACGTGGACTTCTACGTACAATCAACACCTCACCCCGCCAGAATTCGAACCCACGGCCCACGAGCCCATGACTGTGACCGGGGAACGCTACCTCTGGACCACCAGGATATTAAAAGCAGTCGTAGACTCTGTTATATTTCACACAAAGGCTGAAAGGCTGTTCAACGAGCTTATGGCGCCGTGAACCTCTAATGGCGACTACCCGTATCACGTAGGTGGTCAGAGTAACGTTTAACCAAATCCGGCTTCGAAAGACGAGGATCCATATATATTTCATTAGCCCAATAAAACACGCGTCCTTCTACATACAATCAACACCTCATCCCGCCAGGCTTCGAAACCACGGCCCACGAGCCCATGACTGAGACCGGGGAACGCTACCTCTGGACCACCAGAATACTTAAAGCCGTCCTAGACTCTGTTATATTTCACACAAAGCCTGTTCAACGAGCTTATGGCGCGTTGAACCTCTAATGGGGACTACCCGTAACACGTCAGGGGTCAGAGTAACGTTTTACCAAATCCTGCTTCGAAACTCAAGGATCCATATATATTTCCTTAGCCCAATAAATCACGCGGACTCCTACATACAATCAACACGTCACCCCGCCAGGATACTAACCCACGGCCCACGAGCCCATGACTGTGACCGGGGAACGTTACCTCTGGACCACCAGGATACTAAAAGCAGTCCTAGACTCTGTTATATTTGACACAAAGGCTGAAAGGCTGTTCAACGAGCTTATGGCGCCGTGAACCACTAATGGGGATTATCTGTATCACGTAGGTTGTCAGAGTAACGTTTTACCAAATCCGGCTTCGAAACAAGAGGATCCATATATATTTCATTAGCCCAATAAAGCAGGCGGACTTCTCCATACAATGAACACCTCACCCCGCCAGGATTCGAACCCACGGCCCACGAGCCCATGAATATGACCGGGGAACGCTACTTCTGGACCACCAGGATACTCAAAGCAGTCCTAGACTCTGTTATATTTCACACAAAGCCTGTACAACGAGCTTATGGCGCCATGAACCTCTAATGGGGATTACCCGTATCACGTAGGTGGTCAGAGTAATGTTTTACCAAATCCGGCTTCGAAACACGAGGATCCATATGTATTTCATTAGCCCAATAAAGCACGCGGACTTCTACATACAGTAAACACGCCACGCCGCCAGGATTCGAACCCACGGCCCACGAGCCCATGACTGTGACCGGGGAACGCTACCTCTGGACCACCAGGATACTAAAAGCAGTCCTAGACTCTGTTATATTTCACACAAAGCCTGTTCAACGAGCTTATGGCGCCATGAACCTCTAATGGGGACTACCCGTATCACGTAGGTGGTCAGAGTAACGTTTTACCAAGCCCGGCTTCGAAACACGAGGATCCATATATATTTCATTAGCCCAATAAAGCACGTGGACTTCTACGTACAATCAACACCTCATCCCGCTAGGATTCGAACCCATGGCCCACGAGCCCATGACTGTTACCGGGGAACGCTACCTCTGGACCACCAGGATACTAAAAGCATTAGTAGACGCTGTTATATTTCACACAAAGGCTGAAAGGCTGTTCAACGAGCTTATGGCGCCGTGACCCTCTAATGGCGACTACCCGTATCACGTAGGTGGTCAGAGTAACGTTTAACCAAATCCGGCTTCGAAAGACGAGGATCCATATATATTTCATTAGCCCAATAAAGCAAGCGTCCTTCTACATACAATCATCACCTCACCCCGCCAGGCTTCGAACCCATGGCCCACGAGCCCATGAGTGTGCCCGGGGAACGCTACCTCTGGACCACCAGGATACTAAAAGCCGTCCTAGACTCTGTTATATTTCACGCAAAGCCTGTACAACGAGCTTATGGCGCCATGAACCTCTAATGGGGACTACCCGTATCACGTAGGTGGTCAGAGTAACGTTTTACCAAGCCCGGCTTCGAAACACGAGGATCCATATATATTTCATTAGCCTAATAAAGCCCGTGGACTTCTACGTACAATCAACACCTCATCCCGCTAGGATTCGAACCCACGGCCCACGAGCCCATGACTGTTACCGGGGAACGCTACCTCTGGACCACCAGGATACTAAAAGCATTAGTAGACGCTGTTATATTTCACACAAAGGCTGAAAGGCTGTTCAACGAGCTTATGGCGCCGTGACCCTCTAATGGCGACTACCCGTATCACGTAGGTGGTCAGAGTAACGTTTAACCAAATCCGGCTTCGAAAGACGAGGATCCATATATATTTCATTAGCCCAATAAAGCAAGCGTCCTTCTACATACAATCATCACCTCACCCCGCCAGGCTTCGAACCCATGGCCCACGAGCCCATGACTGTGACCGGGGAACGCTACCTCTGGACCACCAGGATACTAAAAGCCGTCCTAGACTCTGTTATATTTCACACAAAGCCTGTACAACGAGCTTATGGCGCCATGAACCTCTAATGGGGATTACCCGTATCATGTAGGTGGTCAGAGTAACGTTTTACCAAATCCAGCTTCGAAACACGAGGATCCA
This sequence comes from Homarus americanus, assembly GCF_018991925.1. Lineage (NCBI taxonomy): Eukaryota > Metazoa > Arthropoda > Malacostraca > Decapoda > Nephropidae > Homarus > Homarus americanus. The sequence continues at coordinate 86,680 of NW_024734094.1, read as the reverse complement.
TATGTATTTCATTAGCCCAATAAAGCACGTGGACTTCTACATACAATGAACATGCCACCCCGCCAGGATTCGAACCCACGGCCCACGAGCCCATGACTGTGACCGGGGAACGCTACCTCTGGACCACCAGGATACTAAAAGCAGTCCTAGACTCTGTTATATTTCACACAAAGCCTGTTCAACGAGCTTATGGCGCGTTGAACCTCTAATGGGGAGTGCCCATATCACGTCGGTGGTCAGAGTAACGTTTTACCAAATCCGGCTTCGAAACAAGAGGATCCATATATATTTCATTTGCCCAATAAGGCACGCGGACTTCTACATACAATGAACACCTCACAACGCCAGGATTCGAACCCACGGCCCATGAGCCCACGACTGTGACCGAGGAACGCTACCTCTGGACCACCAGGATACTAAGAGCAGTCCTAGACTCTGTTATTTTTCACACAAAGCCTGTTCAACGACCTTATAGCGCCGTGAACCTCTAATGGGGATTACCCGTATCACGTACGTGGTCAGAGTAACGTTTTACCAAATCCGGCTTCGAAACACGAGGATCCATATATATTTCATTAGCCCAATAAAGCACGCGGACTTCTACATACAAACAACACCTCACCCCGCCAGGATTCCAACCCTCGGCACACGAGCCAACAACTGTGACCGGGGAATGCTACCTCTGGACCACCAGGATACTTAAAGCAGTCCTAAACTCTGTTATATTTCACAAAAAGCCTGTTCAACGAACTTATGTCGCCGCGAACCTCTAATGGGGACTACCCGTATCACGTAGGTGGTCAGAGTAACGTTTTACCAAATCCGGCTTCGAAACACGAGGATCCATATGTATTTCATTAGCCCAATAAAGCACGCGGACTTCTACATACAATAAACACGCCACCCCGCCAGGTTTCGACTCCACGGCCCACGAGCCCATGACTGTGACCGGAGAACGCTACCTCTGGACTACCAGGATACTAAAAGCAGTCCTAGACTCTGTTATATTTCACACAAAGCCTGTTCAACGAGCTTATGGCGCCGTGAACCACTAATGGGGGTTACACGTATCACGTAGGTGGTCAGAGTAACGTTTTACCAAATCCGGCTTCGAAACACGTGGATCCATATATATTTCATTAGCCAAATAAAGCACGCGGACTTCTACATACAATGAACACCTCAACCCGCCAGGATTCGAACCCACGGCCCACGATCCCATGACTGTGACCGGAGAACGCTACTTCTGGACTACCAGGATACTTAAAGCAGTCCTAGACTCTGTTATATTTCGCACAAAGCCTGTTGAACGAGCTTTTGGCGCCGTGAACCTCTAATGGGGACTAAACGTATCACATAGGTGGTCAGAGTAACGTTTTACCAAATCCGGCTTCGAATCTCGAGGATCCATATGTATTTCATTAGCCCAATAAAGCACGCGGACTTCTACATACAATGAACACCTCACCCCGCCAGGATTCGAACCCACGGCCCACGAGCCCATGACTGTGACCGGAGAACGCTACCTCTGGACTACCAGGATACTAAAAGCAGTCCTAGACTCTGTTATATTTCACACAAAGCCTGTTCAACGAGCTTATGGCGCGTTGAACCTCTAATGGGGAGTGCCCATATCACGTCGGTGGTCAGAGTAACGTTTTACCAAATCCGGCTTCGAAACACGAGGATCCATATATATTTCATTAGCCCAACAAATCACGCGGACTTTTGCATACAATCAACACGTCACCCCGCCAGGATACTAACCCACGGCCCACGAGCCCATGACTGTGACCGGGGTACGCTACCTCTGGACCACCAGGATACTAAAAGCAGTTCTAGACTCTGCTATATTTGACACAAAGGCTGAAAGGCTGTTCAACGAGCTTATGGCGCCGTGAACCACTAATGGGGATTACCTGTATCACGTAGGTGGTCAGAGTAACGTTTTACCAAATCCGGTTTCGAAACAAGAGTTTCCATATATATTTCATTAGCCCAATAAAGCACGCGGACTTCCACATACAATGAACATGCCACCCCGCCAGGATTCGAACCCACGTCCCACGAGCCCACGACTGTGACCGGGGAACGCTACTTCTGGACCACCAGGATACTAAAAGCAGTCCTAGACTCTGTTATATTTCACACAAAGCCTGTTCAACGACCTTATGGCGCCGTGAACCTCTAATGGGGACTAGCCGTATCACGTAGGTGGTCAGAGTAACGTTTTACCAAATCCGGCTTCGAAACACGAGGATCCATATATATTTTATTAGCCCAATAAAGCACGCGGACTTCTACATACAATGAACACCTCAACCCGCCAGGATTCGAACCCACGGCCCACGAGCCCACGACTGTGACCGGGGAACGCTACTTCTGGACCACCAGGATACTCAAAGCAGTCCTAGACTCTGTTATATTTCACACAAAGCCTGTTCAACGAGCTTATGGCGCCGTGAACCTCTAATGGGGACTACCCGTATCACGTAGGTGGTCAGAGTAACGTTTTACCAAATCCGGCTTCGAAACAGGAGGATCCATATATATTTCATTAGCCGAATATAGCATGCGGACTTCGACATACAATCAACACCTCACCCCGCCAGGATTCGAACCGACGGCCCACGAGCCCATGACCGTGATCGGGGGCGCTACCTCTGGACCACTAGGATACTAAAAGCAGTCTTAGACAATGTTATATTTCACACAAAGCCTGTTCAACGAGCTTCTGGAGCCGTGAACCTCTAATGGGGACTACCCGTATCACGTAGGTGGTCAGAGTAACGTTTTACCAAATTTTGGCTTCGAAACACGAGGATCCATATATATTTCATTAGCCCAATAAAGCACGCGGACTTCTACATACAATCAACACCTCACCCCGCCAGGATTCGAACCGACGGCACATGAGCCAACAACTGTGGCCGGGGAATGCTACCTCTGGACCACCAGGATACTAAAAGCAGTCCTAGACTCTGTTATATTTCACACAAAGCCTGTTCAACGAGCTTATGGCGCCGCGAACCTCTAATGGGGACTACCCGTATCACATAGGTGGTCAGAGTAACGTTTTACCAAATCCGGCTTCGAAACACGAGGATCCATATATATTTCATTAGCCCAATAAAGCACGCGGACTTCTACATACAATGAACACGCCACCCCGGCAGGATTCGAACCCTCGGCCCACGAGCCCACGACTGTGACCGGGGAACGCTACCTCTGGACCACCAGGATACTAAAAGCAGTCCTAGACTCTGTTATATTTCACACAAAGCCTGTTCAACGAGCTTTTGGCGCCGTGAACCTCTAATGGGGACTACCCGTATCACATAGGTGGTCAGAGTAATGTTTTACCAAATCCGGCTTCGAAACACGAGGATCCATTTGTATTTCATTAGCCCAATAAGGCATGCGGACTTCTCATTACAATGAACCGCCACCCCGGCAGGATTCGAACCCATGGCCCACGAGCCCACGACTGTGACCGGAGAACACTACCTCTGGACTACGAGGATACTAAAAGCACTCCTAGACTCTGTTATATTTCACACAAAGCCTGTTCAACGAGCTTATGGCGCCTTGAACCACTAATGGGGATTATCCGTTATCACGTGGTGGTCAGAGTAACGTTTTACCAAATCCGGCGAAGCAAGAGGATCATATATATTTTATCAGCCCAATAAAACGCAGCGGACTTCTACATACAATGAACACGCCACCCCGGCAGGATTCGAACCCTCGGCCCACGAGCCCACGACTGTGACCGGGGAACGCTACCTCTGGACCACCAGGATACTAAAAGCAGTCCTAGACTCTGTTATATTTCACACAAAGCCTGTTCAACGAGCTTATGGCGCCGTGAACCACTAATGGGGATTATCCGTATCACGTAGGTGGTCAGAGTAACGTTTTACCAAATCCGGCTTCGAAGCAAGAGGATCCATATATATTTCATTAGCCCAATAAAGCACGCGGACTTCTACATACAATGAACACGCCACACCGGCAGGATTCGAACCCTCGGCCCACGAGCCCACGACTGTCACCGGGGAACGCTACCTCTGGACCACCAGGATACTAAAAGCAGTGCTAGACTCTGTTATTTTTCACAGAAAGCCTGTTCAAGGAGCTTATGGCGCCGTGAACCTCTAATGGGGATTACCCGTATCACGTACGTGGTCAGAGTAACGTTTTACCAAATCCGGCTTCGAAACACGAGGATCCATATGTATTTCATTAGCCCAATAAAGCACGCGGACTTCTACATACAATAAACACGCCACCCCGCCAGGTTCGAACCCACGGCCCACGAGCCCACGACTGTGACCGGGGAACGCTACTTCTGGACCACCAGGATACTAAAAGCAGTCCTAGACTCTGTTATATTTCACACAAAGCCTGTTCAACGACCTTATGCGCCGTGAACCTCTAATGGGGATTACCCGTATCACGTACGTGGTCAGAGGAACGTTTTACCAAATCCGGCTTTGAAACACGAGGATCCATATATATTTCATTAGCCCAATAAAGCACGCGGACTTTTGCATACAATGAACGCCTCACCCCGCCAGGATTCGAACCCACGGCCCGAGCCGCTGTGACCCGAGGGGAACGCTGCTTCCTGTGCAGGGATGCTCAAAGCAGTCCTAGATATATTTATGACTGCACAAAGCCTGTTCAACGAACTTATGGCGCCGTGAACCTCTAATGGGGACTACCCGTATCATGTAGGTGGTCAGAGTAACGTTTTTTCCAAATCCGGCATCGAAACACGAGGATCCATATGTATTTCATTAGCCGAATAAAGCACGCGGACTTCTACATACAATGAACACCTCACCCCGCCAGGATTTGAACCCACGGCCCACGAGCCCACGACTGTGACCGGCGAACGCTACCTCTGGACTACCAGGATACTAAAAGCAGTCCTAGACTCTGCTATATTTGACACAAAGGCTGAAAGGCTGTTCAACGAGCTTATGGCGCCGTGAACCACTAATGAGGATTATCTGTATCACGTAGGTGGTCAGAGTAACGTTTTACCAAATCCAGCTTCGAAACAAGAGGATCCATCACGCGGACTTCTACATACAATCAACACGTCACCCCGCCAGGATACTAACCCACGGCCCATGAGCCCACGACTGTGACCGAGGAACGCTACCTCTGGACCACCAGGACCCTAAAAGCAGTCCTCGACTCTGTTATTTTTCACACAAAGCCTGTTCAACGAGCTTATGGCGCCGAGAACCTCTATTGGGGATTACCTGTATCATGTAGGTGGTCAGAGTAACGTTTTACCAAATCCGGCTTCGAAACAAGAGGATCCATATATATTTCATTAGCCCAATAAAGCACGCGGACTTCTACATACAATGAACACGCCACCCCGGCAGGATTCGAACCCTCGGCCCACGAGCCCACGACTGTGACCGGGGAACGCTACTTCTGGACCACCAGGATACTAAAAGCCGTCCTAGACTCTGTTATATTTCACACAAAGCCTGTTCAACGAGCTTTTGGCGCCGTGAACCTCTAATGGGGACTACCCGTATCACATAGGTGGTCAGAGTAATGTTGTACCAAATCCGGCTTCGAAACACGAGGATCCATTTGTATTTCATTAGCCCAATAAGGCACTAGGACTTCTACGTACAATGAACACGCCACCCCGGCAGGATTCGAACCCACGGCCCACGAGCCCACGACTGTGACCGAGGAACGCTACCTCTGGACCACCAGGATACTAAAAGCAGTGCTAGACTCTGTTATTTTTCACACAAAGCCTGTTCAACGAGCTTATGGCGCCGTGAAACCCTAATGGGGATTACCCGTATCACGTACATGGTCAGAGTAACGTTTTACCAAATCCGGCTTCGAAACACGAGGATCCATATGTACTTCATTAGCCCAATAAAGCACGCGGACTTCTACATACAATGAACACGCCACCCCGCCAGGATTCGAACCCACGTCCCACGAGCCCACGACTGTGACCGGGGAACGCTACTTCTGGACCACAAGGATACTAAAAGCAGTCCTAGACTCTGTTATATTTCACACAAAGCCTGTTCAACGAGCTTATGGCGCCGTGAACCCCTAATGGGGATTACCAGTATCACGTACGTGGTCAGAGTAACGTTTTACCAAATCCGGCTTCGAAACAGGAGGATCCATATATATTTCATTAGCCGAATAAAGCATGCGGACTTCGACATACAATCAACACCTCACCCCGCCAGGGTTCGAACCGACTGCCCACGAGCCCATGACTGTGATCGGGGAACGCTACCTCTGGACCACCAGGATACTAAAAGCAGTCTTAGACAATGTTATATTTCACACAAAGCCTGTTCAACGAGATTATGGCGCAGTGAACCTCTAATGGGGACTACCCGTATCATGTCTGTGGTCACAGTAACGTTTTACCAAATCCGGCTTCGAAACACGAGGATCCATATGTATTTCATTAGCCCATTAAAGCAAGCGGACATCTACATACAATGAACACCTCACCCCGCCAGGATTCGAACCCACGGCCCACGAGCCCATGACTGTAACCGGAGAACGCTACCTCTGGACCACCAGGATACTAAAAGCAGTCCTAGACTCTGTTATATTTCACACAAAGCCTGTTCACCGAGCTTATGGCGCCGTGAACCACTAATGGGGATTATCCGTATCACGTAGGTGGTTAGAGTAACGTTTTACCAAATCCGGCTTCGAAGCAAGAGGATCCATATATATTTCATTAGCTCAATAAAGCACGCGGACTTCTACATACAATGAACACGCCACCCCGGCAGGATTCGAACCCTCGGCCCACGAGCCCACGCCTGTCACCGGGGAACGCTACCTCTGGACCACCAGGATACTAAAAGCAGTGCTAGCCTCTGTTATTTTTCACAGAAAGCCTGTTCAAGGAGCTTATGGCGCCGTGAACCTCTAATGGGGATTACCCGTATCACGTACGTGGTCAGAGTAACGTTTTACCAAATCCGGCTTCGAAACACGAGGATCCATATGTATTTCATTAGCCCAATAAAGCAAGCGGACATCTACATACAATGAACACCTCACCCCGCCAGGATTCGAACCCACGGCCCACGAGCCCATGACTGTGACCGGAGAACGCTACCTCTGGACCACCAGGATACTAAAAGCAGTCCTAGACTCTGTTATATTTCACACAGGGCCTGTTCAACGAGCTTATAGATCCGTGAACCTCTAAAGGGGACTACCCGTATCACGTAGGGGGTCAAAGTAACGTTTTACAAATTTTGGCTTCGAAACACGAGGATCCATATATATTTCATTAGCCCAATAAAGCACGCGGACTTCTACATACATTGAACACCTTACCCCGCCAGGATTCGAACCCACGGCCCACGAGCCCATGACTGTGACCGGAGAACACTACCTCTGGACTACCAGGATACTAAAAGCAGTCCTAGACTCTGTTATATTTCACACAAAGCCTGTTCAACGAACTTATGGCGCCGCGAACCTCTAATGGGGACTACCCGTATCACGTAGGTGGTCAGAGTAACGTTTTACCAAATCCGGCTTCGAAACACGAGGATCCATATGTATTTCATTAGCCCAATAAAGCACGCGGACTTCTACATACATTGAACACCTTACCCCGCCAGGATTCGAACCGACGGCACACGAGCCAACAACTGTGACCGGGGAATGCTACCTCTGGACCACCAGGATACTTAAAGCAGTCCTAAACTCTGTTATATTTCACACAAAGCCTGTTCAACGAACTTATGGCGCCGCGAACCTCTAATGGGGACTACCCGTATCACGTAGGTGGTCAGAGTAACGTTTTACCAAATCCGGCTTCGAAACACGAGGATCCATATGTATTTCATTAACCCAATAAAGCACGCGGACTTCTACATACATTGAACACCTTACCCCGCCAGGATTCGAACCCACGGCCCACGAGCCCATGACTGTGACCGGAGAACACTACCTCTGGACTACCAGGATACTAAAAGCAGTCCTAGACTCTGTTATATTTCACACAAAGCCTGTTCAACGAGCTTATGGCGCCGTGAACCACTAATGGGGATTATCCGTATCACGTAGGTGGTCAGAGTAACGTTTTACCAAATCCGGCTTCGAAGCAAGAGGATCCATATATATTTCATTAGCTCAATAAAGCACGCGGACTTCTACATACAATGAACACGCCACCCCGGCAGGATTAGAACCCTCGGCCCACGAGCCCACGCCTGTCACCGGGGAACGCTACCTCTGGACCACCAGGATACTAAAAGCAGTGCTAGCCTCTGTTATTTTTCACAGAAAGCCTGTTCAAGGAGCTTATGTCGCCGTGAACCTCTAATGGGGATTACCCGTATCACGTACGTGGTCAGAGTAACGTTTTACCAAATCCGGCTTCGAAACACGAGGATCCATATGTATTTCATTAGCCCAATAAAGCAAGCGGACATCTACATACAATGAACACCTCACCCCGCCAGGATTCGAACCCACGGCCCACGAGCCCATGACTGTGACCGGAGAACGCTACCTCTGGACCACCAGGATACTAAAAGCAGTCCTAGACTCTGTTATATTTCACACAAAGCCTGTTCAACGAGCTTATGGCGCCGTGAACCTCTAATGGGGACTACCCGTATCACGTAGGTGGTCAGAGTAACGTTTTACCAAATCCGGCTTCGAGACACGAGGACCCATATGTATTTCATTAGCCCAATAAAGCACGCGGACTTCTACATACAATGAACACCTCACCCCGCCAGGATTCGAACCCACGGCCCACGAGCCCATGACTGTGACCGGAGAACGCTACCTCTGGACTACCAGGATACTAAAAGCATTCCTAGACTCTGTTACATTTCACACAAAGCCTGTTCAACAAGCTTATGGAGCTGTGAACCTCTAATGGGGACTACCCGTATCTCGTAGGTGGTCAGAGTAACATTTTCCCAAATCCGGATTCGAAACACGAGGATCCACATATATTTCATTAGCCCAATAAAGCACGCGGACTTCTACATACAATCAACACCTCACCCCGCCAGGATTCGAACCGACGGCACACGAGCCAACAACTGTGATCGGGGAATGCTACCTCAGGACCACCAGGATACTTAAAGCAGTCCTAAACTCTGTTATATTTCACACAAAGCCTGTTCAACGAACTTATGGCGCCGCGAACCTCTAATGGGGACTACCCGTATCACGTAGGTGGTCAGAGTAACGTTTTACCAAATCTGGCTTCGAAACACGAGGATCCATATGTATTTCATTAGCCCAATAAAGCACGCGGACTTCTACATACATTGAACACCTTACCCCGCCAGGATTCGAACCCACGGCCCACGAGCCCATGACTGTGACCGGAGAACACTACCTCTGGACTACTAGGATACTAAAAGCAGTCCTAGACTCTGTTATATTTCACACAAAGCCTGTTCAACGAGCTTATGGCGCCGTGAACCACTAATGGGGATTATCCGTATCACGTAGGTGGTCAGAGTAACGTTTTACCAAATCCGGCTTCGAAGCAAGAGGATCCATATATATTTCATTAGCTCAATAAAGCACGCGGACTTCTACATACAATGAACACCACCCTCGGGTAGGATTCGAACTCTCGCCCACTTGTGCCCACGCCACACCGGGAACGCCACTCTGGACCACCAGGGTTACCAAAAGCAGTGCTAGCTCTCTCTGTTATTTTTCACACAGAAAGCCTGTCTGAAAGGAGCTTATGGCGCCAAGTGAACCTCTATTGGGGATTACCCGTGACACGACGTGGTCAGAGTAACGTTTTTACCAAATCAAGCCAAAACACTCTATGGGACCATATGTATTTCTCTATTAGCCCAATAAAGCAAGCGGACATCTACATATTAATGAATACCTACCCTGCTAGGATCTTCAACCCACGGCCCACGAGCCCATGAGACTGTGACCGAGAACGCTTACCTCTGACCACCAGGATACTAAAAGCAGTCCTAGACTCTGCTATATTTCACACACAAAGCCTGTCTGGATCCAGCTTATGGCGCTTGAACTCTACTGACTACCTGTGACACGTAGGTGGTCAGAGTAACGTTTTACCAAATCCGGCTTCGAGACACGAGGACCCATATATATTTCATTAGCCCAATAAAGCACGCGGACTTCTACATACAATGAACACCTCACCCCGCCAGGATTTGAACCCACGGCCCACGAGCCCATGACTGTGACCGGAGAACGCTACCTCTGGACTACCAGGATACTAAAAGCATTCCTAGACTCTGTTATATTTCTCCCAAAGCCTGTTCAACGAGCTTATGGAGCCGTGAACCTCTAATGGGGACTACCAGTATCACGTAGGTGGTCAAAGTAACGTTTTACAAAATCTGGCTTCGAAACACGAGGATCCATATATATTTCATTAGCCCAATAAACCATGCGGACTTCTACATACAATCAACACCTCACCCCGAAAGGATTCGAACCCACGGCCCACGAGCCCATGACTGTGACCGGGGACTGCTACCTCTGGACCACCAGGATACTAAAAGCTGTCGTAGACTTTGTTATATTTCACTCAAAGCCTGTTCAACGAGCTTATGGCGGCGTGAACCTCTAATGGGGACTACCCGTATCTCGTAGGTGGTCAGAGTAACATTTTACCAAATCCGGATTCGAAACACGAGGATCCATATATATTTCATTGGCCCAATAAAGCACGCGGACTTCTACATACAATCAACACCTCAAACCGCCAGGATTCGAACCCATGGCCCACGAGCCCATGACTGTGACCGGGGAACGCTACCTCTGGACTACCAGGATACTAAAAGCATTCCTAGACTCTGTTATATTTCTCACAAAGCCTGCTCAACGAGCTTATGGAGCCGTGAACCTCTAATGGGGACTACCAGTATCACGTAGGTGGTCAAAGTAACGTTTTACAAAATCTGGCTTCGAAACACGAGGATCCATATCTATTTCATTAGCCCAATAAACCATGCGGACTTCTACATACAATCAACACCTCACCCCGAAAGGATTCGAACCCACGGCCCACGAGCCCATGACTGTGACCGGGGACTGCTACCTCTGGACCACCAGGATACTAAAAGCAGTCGTAGACTCTGTTATATTTCACTCAAAGCCTGTTCAACGAGCTTATGGCGGCGTGAACCTCTAATGGGGACTACCCGTATCTCGTAGGTGGTCAGAGTAACATTTTACCAAATCCGGATTCGAAACACGAGGATCCATATATATTTCATTGGCCCAATAAAGCACGCGGACTTCTACATACAATCAACACCTCACCCCGCCAGGATTCGAACCCGTGGCCCACGAGCCCATGACTGTGACGGGGGAATGCTACCTCTGGACCACCACGATACTAAAAGCAGTCCTACACTCTGTTAAATTTCACACAAAGTCTGTTCAACTAGCTTATGGCGCCGTGAACCTCTAATGGGGACTACCCGTATCTCGTAGGTGGTCAGAGTAACGTTTTACCAAATCCGGATTCGAAACACGAGGATCCACATATATTTCATTAGCCCAATAAAGCACGCGGACTTCTACATACAATCAACACCTCACCCCGCCAGGATTCGAACCGACGGCACACAAGCCAACAACTGTGACCGGGGAATGCTACCTCTGGACCACCAGGATACTTAAAGCAGTCCTAAACTCTGTTATATTTCACACAAAGCCTGTTCAACGAACTTATGGCGCCGTGAACCTCTAATGGGGACTACCCGTATCACGTAGGTGGTCAGAGTAAAGTTTTACCAAATCTGGCTTCGAAAAACAAGGATCCATATATATTTCATTAACCCAATAAAGCACGCGGACTTCTACATACAATCAACACCTCACCCCGCCAGGATTGGAACCCACGGCCCACAAGCCCATGACTGTGACACGGGGAACGCTACCTCTGGACCACCAGGATACTAAAAGCAGTCCTAGGCTGTTAAATTTCACACAAAGTCTGTTCAACGAGCTTATGGTGCCGCAAACCTCTAATGGGGACTACCCGTTTGACGTAGGTGGTCAGAGTAGCGTATTACCAAATCCGGCTTCGAAACACGAGGATCCATATATATTTCATTAGCCCAATAAAGCACGCGGACTTCTACATACAATCAACTCCTCACCCCGCCAGGATTCGAACCCATAGCCAACGAGCCTATGACTGTGACCGGGGAACGCTAGCTCTGGACCACCACGATACTAAAAGCAGTCCTAGACTCTGTTATATTTCACCAAAGCATGTTCAACGAGCTTATGGCGCCGTGAACCTCTAATGGGGACTACCCGTTTGACGTAGGTGGTTAGAGTAACGTTTTACCAAATCCGGCTTCGAAACACGAGGATCCATATATATTTCATTAGCCCAATAAAACACGCGGACTTCTACATACAATCAACACCTCACCAAGCCAGCATTCGAACCCACGGCCCACGAGCCCATGACTGAGACCGGGGAACGCTACCTCTGGACCACCAGGATACTAAAAGCAGTCCTAGACTCTGTTATATTTCACACAAAGCCTGTTCAACGAGCTTATGGTGCCGTGAACCTCTAATGGGGACTACCCGTATCACATAAAGTAGGTGGTCAAAGTAACGTTTTACAAATTTTGGCTTCGAAACACGAAGATCCATATATATTTCATTAGCCCAATAAAGCACGCGGACTTCTACATACAATCAACACCTCACCCCGCCAGGATTCGAACCGATGGCACACGAGCCAACAACTGTGACCGGGGAATGCTACCTCTGGACCACCAGGATACTTAAAGCAGTCCTAAACTCTGTTATATTTCACACAAAGCCTGTTCAACGAACTTATGGCGCCAAGAACCTCTAATGGGGACTACCCGTATCACGTAGGTGGTCAGAGTAACGTTTTACCAAATCCAGCTTCGAAAAACGAGGATCCATATGTATTTCATTAGCCCAATAAAGCACGCGGACTTCTACATACAATGAACACCTCACCCCGCCAGGATTCGAACCCACAGCCCACGAGCCCATGACTGTGACCGGAGAACACTACCTCTGGACTACTAGGATACTAAAAGCAGTCCTAGACTCTGTTGTATTTCACACAAAGCCTGTTCAACGAGCTTATTGCGCCGTGAACCACTAATGGGGATTATCGGTATCACGTAGGTGGTCAGAGTAACGTTTTACCAAATCCGGCTTCGAAGCAAGAGGATCCATATATATTTCATTTGCCCAATAAAGCACGCGGACTTCTCCATACAATGAACACGCCACCCCGGCAGGATTCGAACCCTCGGCCCACGAGCCCACGACTGTCACCGGGGAACGCTACCTCTGGACCTCCAGGATACAAAAAGCAGTGCTAGACTCTGTTATTTTTCACATAAAGCCTGTTCAACGAGCTTATGGCGCCGTGAACCTCTAATGGGGATTAACCGTATCACGTATGTGGTCAGAGTAACGTTTTACCAAATCCGGCTTCGAAACACGAGGATCCATATGTATTTCATGAGCCCAATAAAGCACGCGGACTTCTACATACAATAAACACGCCACCCCGCCAGGATTCGAACCCACAGCCCATGAGCCCACGACTGTGACCGGGGAACGCTACTTCTGGATCACCAGGATACTAAAAGCAGTACTAGACTCTGTTATATTTCACACAAAGCCTGTTCAACGACCTTATGGCGCCGTGAACCTCTAATGGGGATTACCCGTATCACGTACGTGGTCAGAGTAACGTTTTACCAAATCCGGCTTCGAAACACGAGGATCCATATGTATTTCATTAGACCAATAAAGCACGCGGACTTCTACATACAATGAACACGCCACCCCGCCAGGATTCGAACCCACGGCCCACGAGCCCACGACTGTGACCGGGGAACGCTACTTCTGGACCACCAGGATACTAAAAGCAGTCCTAGACTCTGTTATATTTCACACAAAGCCTGTTGAACGACCTTATGGCGCCGTGAACCTCTAATGGGGATTACTCGTATCACGTAGGTGGTCAGAGTAACGTTTTGCCAAATCCGGCTTCGAAACACGAGGATCCATATATATTTCATTAGCCCAATAAAGCACGCGGAGTTCTACATACAATGAACGCGCCACCTCGCCAAGATTCGAACCCACGGCCCACGAGCCCACGACTGTGACCGGGGAACGCTACCTCTGGACCACCAGGATTCTAAAAGCAGTCGTAAACTCTGTTATATTTCACACAAAGCCTGTTCAACGAGCTTATGGCGCCGTGAACCTCTAATGGGATTACCCGTATCACGTATGTGGTCAGAGGAACGTTTTACCAAATCCGGCTTTGAAACACGAGGATCCATATATATTTCATTAGCCCAATAAAGCACGCGGACTTCTTCATACAATGAACACCTCACCCCGCCAGGATTCGAACCCATGGCCCACGAGCCCCTGAATGTGACCGGGGAACGCTACTTCTGGACCACCAGGATACTCAAAGCAGTCCTAGGCTCTGTTATATTTCACACAAAGCCTGTTCAACGAGCTTATGGCGCCGTGAACCTCTAATGGGGACTACCCATATCACGTAGGTTGTCAGAGTAACGTTTTACCAAATCCGCCTTCGAAACACGAGGATCCATATGTATTTCATTAGCCCAATAAAGCACGCGGACTTCTACATACAATGAACACGCCACCCCGGCAGGATTCGAACCCTCGGCCCACGAGCCCACGACTGTGACTGGGGAACGCTACCTCTGGACAACCAGGATACTAAAAGCAGTCCTAGACAATGTTATATTTCACACAAAGCCTGTTCAACGAGCTTATGGCGCAGTGAACCTCTAATGGGGACTACCCGTATCACTAGGGTGTGTCATAGGAGGGAAGATCAGCTATACTAATGGCCCATCACTTTTTTGGTATATTTTAGTGTATATAAACAGAAAAAAATTTCAGTTTCAATATTTTGCAACCTTTTGCTAGGTAAATTTTAGCGTGAAATTTATCGAAAATCTAATGTACAGCTGCATTAGTGCATTACAATTAAATAGTGAACATTGCTTTCTGACTTCATTCTTTAACAACCCAACTAACAATATTTTTTTCTGTTTCAGATTCTGATGCATTTATAAGTTGATAATATTTGCGATGGCTGCTTGTGTCAGGACGAGGAACCAAAATCCAGCCATCTCAGTCACTATCTTGGGTCTGGGAGAGAGCTCCTGAAGTCGGAGTTGCCTACATTGAGAGATGCTTTGAGATACGGTGTTTTAATCAGGCAAATCAGTGAAAAGAACCAAAGAACTTACACAAACAAAGACATTGCCAGTGATATGACCAAAGCTGTCTTGGCACAGTACACTCTGGCTAACGCTCAGTTCAAGCCTTCCAGTCATAACAAGTCAGAAGAAGATTAGTGAGAGACTGCTAGCCAGTTGGGAAAAGGCAAGAGATATCTCTCTTGGGAGTGGAAAACTTGCAGTTAAGGACAGCTTTGCCAAGCAACTGGACCAGTTATTTGACATAATTACTTGCAAGTGCCCAATTGTTCTCTGTCCTGAGTTTGGATGCGATCGTGACTGTAAATCCGAGGCCCACATCTCCTGTATTTGCAAGCGTGAACTGAAGATTCCTGTGATCGAACTGGCATTTGTCAAAGCACAGAGAGAGAAGACTGGCAGTATAGGGGCTCTCATGATTTCTAGCCAAGATATTCCGGAGTCCAAGAGACAGGAGGCTGCCACAGAGAGACAGAAGAGGAGAAGAGTTGCCGAGGAAAAGAGACTTGAGAAGGTCCAGGGTGAGGTAAAAAAGGCCGATGATTGGAGTCAAGCTGATTCAGAGTTTAATGACTTCCCCATGGCTGATCCAAGTGCTAAACAGGAGAATGGTGACGTGGCCCTAACCCAGAAAATAATGATCCCAAACCTTCCAGGCATAAGATTCGAAATAGGAAAGATATCCCGAGCATAGCTCTGGCCAGCATGCGACACCACACTGGTCTCAGAGAAACTGCAGAGATAGCAACAGCTGCCTGGATTGACGGTTGGTTTGATAACACCTGATGATGTTCACCTGGTGATAGATCATAACAAAGTACGGAGAGCTCAGGAGAAACTTGTCAGTAACCTAGAAGAGGAGTTTGATAAGGGGATAAGAGAAAATGGAATCAATTGTTTGTTCTTTGATGGGAGAAGGGATGACACTAAAGTGTTCATGAAAGTTGGAGATTCTGACAAGTTGTTCCCTGCCATGGTGAAGGAGGAACACTACTCCTGCTGCAGTGAACCAGGAGGGAAGTATTTATGGCATTTCACTCCAGAGAAAGATGACATCAGGAAACCAGCTGAAATAGTGGCAGATAACATTGTGAACTGGCTCAGAGAGAGGAACGTAGACCAGACCCTGCAGGCCATTGGAGGGGACAGCACCAACACGAACACAGGGTGGCAAGGGGGGTCATACAGTGGATAGAGCGGAAGATTGGGAGGAAGCTGGTCTGGATTGTTTGTGACCTCCACACCAACGAGTTGCCACTCAGACATCTGATCCAGGAGCTGGATGGCAAGACTCTTTCAAACAACAGATGGTCTGGTCCTCTTGGCAAGATGCTGGACTCTGCCACTGAGTTAGAAATAAATCCGAGCTTTGAAAAAATCACAGTTGGCCCTCCACTCGTTGAGCTTGCACATACTGTCATTGACGACCTGAGTACTGACCAGTGTAACGGGCCGAGTTTTCTCTTTTGAATAATTTACCATCCAGCTATTCTTTTCAATGAGTATCCGGTTTTATATACTTATCCTTCTTCAATTCTTTACATATATATCCTTATTCTTCTATATTCTTATATAAGTAGCTTGTATGCTTCTCTGCTTATATTTTCCAAGTCAATGTTCTTTCTTTTCATTTCCTGTCATATATTATGATCTCATCCATATATTTTGTTCTAGTTATATTCTAAACCATGGATTAACCTGGGAAACCATGTCTTTGTTATTACCACACTTATTATACTTACAACGGTAGCCTGCCACCACCCAGGATTTTCTAGAATATAACATCTCTTAGTTAACTGTTCGGTAGCGAGCTTCTAGGCACGTGAGTTAGTTATTTTCTGAGAACCAATGTGGGAAAGGATAGAGTGGTGATACTCGTAGACGTAGATTACTAATTCAATATTTATTAACACAGTGATTGGATAAGATGCATCTTAGATTCACTCAGACAAAACAGAACTGCAATTTGTTTCTTAAGTCATCAAACACTTCAAGAACTTATTACCTCATTAAATACCTCCAAATACTTATTACTTCAATCGACAATTGTGGTATTGTCACTCTGCCAAATGATATTCAGTACTGGGTATACACCAGATATCACTGGACCCTCAGGTCTTACCTTACCAAGTAGCAAATTAACTCTTCACTTCTTGGTTATATCATTATACTCTCAGATTATCATTTCATGGTCACTACCAATGAATACATAGCACACTGGACAACTCCACAATTATCTCAACATACAATACCTCCTGTTAATTCACAAGGAACAACATGGCACTTTTAACTCTCATTCAGTGGTTCAATACTTAACCTGGGATACTATATTTCTGCTAGTTATCCCCCAAACAAGGTACCATAATACTTAGGCCTATGTGACTGTGAGGAGTGCCCCAGGGTAACACTGGTCTCTACAACAAATGAAGATCGCTGTTAGGGGTCGGTTGTAGACCGACACACGCTCAGGGAGTGGGCGCCTGATCTGCAGGAAACGGACTTCCCAGTTCAGTCCTGTCGAATTACGGCATCGTCCAACCCGGTTACCGCCCCACGTTAGCCGATGAGTATTCAGCTCACCACACTGGAGAGACGTTGAGGAAGTCACGAATGCGTAAAGGTCTAACTTCAACTATACAAAACATACGCCTGGCAACGGTTCAGACAATATCTAAATCTTTACGTTACTCGACTTAATTGGCACAGAATTCACTATGTTAACACATGAGCACTGATATTCACCAAAATTGACTAAGTTAAACTGAATTAATAGGCGGCGGGAACACACATTAACATACCTGGAGAGACGTTGAGGAAGTCACGAATGCGTGATTCTCCCTCGTGTAGAGGTATATATGTGCACCTGCTGGGCAGCTTGGGCCTCCATATTCATACCAGAAGGGTCGATCTTACCAACAACATAACTTCTCTATCATCTTGGATCACTGTATACTTAGTTATGAACTCCGGTGTTCTTGATCAGGGTAATTTCCTATGTCTATTCATACAATCTAATCAGAGGTTGAGCTTGCCAGGAAAAGGTGGAATATACACGTCGATAACATTAATTCTGCAAGCTCAGGCCTGAGGCGAACAAGGGGCTATTCACGGGGAGGCGCTAGATCTTGGAGATTATACCAGTTGACAGAATAGTTCAGGAGATTAATGACTTTCTCAAATAGACAACTGACACTAATTAAACTATAAACATCAGATTCTCTGATGCCGGGGCGACAAAATGATATAACTTCAGGCGCGATCAGAAACTCATGGATACCCCCACGGACGACATAAAATACGCCACTCTAGCTGGCAAACTCGACACTCACTTACTTGACACGTTCTACTAACGATCAGGACAGTTGAAGCATTCTACCCCACTCACAATGGATCTTGAATGTTCCAGCTGTAAACAGACATATCTAAGTTGACTCAAAGCAAGGGTGTTCTCTCTCACACTCAAATTCATTTTATAGAGAGGTTGGTTTCAGTAAGTCAGAGAAAATGGGATAACGGAGGACTAAGGTGTCTTGAAGTGATGAGAAAACGGACTCCTCAGATAGAGGACTCAAACGAAAGCCGAGTTACATGTTTTGTGGGCTATTAAACGTAATATGAATCATTTGATTTTGGCGCTAACTGACGTGTAAGACCGTGGTCATTACACCAGTACTATGGTTACATGATTTGCAGTGCCATCAAAACTGGGGTCATGCCTGATAGACTTGCTTACCTGCAGATAGGTCCAGTCTCACATTCTAGGTGGCTCACAACGGCTCTCAGGTTCTGTAGAATTTGGGTCGCTGATCATAAACTGAAAGGGAACCAGCTTCACAACCTGAGACTTTTTGTCCAATTCATCGTGAGTGTCTACTTGCCAAATTTGTTCAACACTAAGGTCAAGTCATCGTTCTCCGAAGGTCCGAGGCATGTTCTCTTCCAGCTTGAGCTCCTGAGGAGTCAGCCAAGGAAGGTTGTTCAGATTGTGGAGCAGACTGTGAGGAGATCTTCCTGGTATGCTCATCCCGAGGCAGTTTTGCAGACAATGCTCTGCAGTAAGGATGAGGAGGAGAGAAGAGTGGCAGTCAAAAAGATCTTGGATATGAGACTTATGAGAGGATCTGGGCATGACGAATCAGTTGGTGACGATTCCTTCATGGTCAGGAAGACTCCTGAAGTCAATCTAGGTGCCAAGACCCTCACTGATCTCATAGATCTGGATAACATCCAGGCTGGCAGTGAGCCCCTCTTACCTGCAGCCTCACCAATGTTCAAGTCAGAGCTTTCCTGGACAACCCCATGCATGTCCCTGCCTGGCCCTCGCACACCCAGAGTATAGAGCGTTGTGTGCAGCAAGTGAGCGAGGCCAGCAGTCACGTGTACAGCCAGGAGAGGAGGGAAGGCTACATCGAGCTCAGGTGGTCAGCAGGGAGGTGATGAGTAGAAACAGAAGCAAGAAAGACATGTTCTCTATGGTGTGCAGCAACACCGGGTCGTAGTAGTAAAACCGGTTTTTGTATTTGATGATTTTGTTTTCTAAAGGAATATTAAATTTAATAAATCTGTCAAGATCATTCGTTTCACTATTCTGGATAATTTTCTTCTTAATAAATTAACCTGATACATTTACTTTACTTTAAATAAGCTATTTAGTGGTGTTGGTAAAAGGGGGGGAATACTGAATTTTCATAAGATTTCAAGTTAAAATTTACCTCGCAAAAAATGAAAACTTTTCAAATCTGAAGATATCACATGATTCTGCACATAGAACTACATCATTAATACCATGGGCCGATTTTTCAAACTCAAAAAAAATAATTCGCCTCCGTATGACACACCCTACCGTATCACGTCTGTGGTCAGAGTAACGTTTTACCAAATCCGGCTTCGAAACACGAGGATCCATATGGATTTCATTAGCCCAATAAAGCAAGCGGACATCTACATACAATACAATGAACACCTCACCCCGCCAGGATTCGAACCCACGGCCCACGAGCCCATGACTGTGACCGGTGAACGCTACCTTTGGACCACCAGGATACTAAAAGCAGTCCTAGACTCTGTTATATTTCACACAAAACCTGTTCAACGAGCTTATGGCGCCGTGAACCTCTAATGGGGACTACGCGTATCACGTAAGAGGTCAGAGTAACGTTTTACCAAATCCGGCTTCGAAACACGAGGACCCATATGTATTTCATTAGCCCAATAAAGCACGCGGACTTCTACATACAATGAACACCTCACCCCGCCAGGATTCGAACCCACGGCCCACGAGCCCATGACTGTGACCGGAGAATGCTACCTCTGGACTACCAGGATACTAAAAGCATTCCTAGACTCTGTTATATTTCGCACAAAGCCTGTTCAACGAGCTTATGGAGCCGTGAACCTCTAATGGGGACAACCAGTATCACGTAGGTGGTCAAAGTAACGTTTTACAAAATCTGGCTTCGAAACACGAGGATCCATATATATTTCATTAGCCCAATAAACCATGCGGACTTCTACATACAATCAACACCTCACCCCGAAAGGATTCGAACCCACGGCCCACGAGCCCATGACTGTGACCGGGGACTGCTACCTCTGGACCACCAGGATACTAAAAGCAGTCGTAGACTCTGTTATATTTCACTCAAAGCCTGTTCAACGAGCTTATGGCGGCGTGAACCTCTAATGGGGACTACCCGTATCTCGTAGGTGGTCAGAGTAACATTTTACCAAATCCGGATTCGAAACACGAGGATCCATATATATTTCATTAGCCCAATAAATCACGCGGACTTCTACATACAATCAACACCTCACCCCGCCAGGATTCGAACCCACGGCCCACGAGCCCATGACTGTGACAGGGGAACGCTACCTCTGGACTACCAGGATACTAAAAGCATTCCTAGACTCTGTTATATTTCTCACAAACCCTGCTCAACGAGCTTATGGAGCCGTGAACCTCTAATGGGGACTACCAGTATCACGTAGGTGGTCAGAGTAACGTTTTACCAAATCCGGCTTCGAAACACGAGGATCCATATGTATTTCATTAGCCCAATAAAGTACGCGGACTTCTACATACAATGAACACCTCACCCCGCCAGGATTCGAACCGACGGCACACGAGCCAACAACTGTGACCGGGGAATGCTACCTCTGGACCACCAGGATACGTAAAGCAGTCCTAAACTCTGTTATATTTCACACAAAGCCTGTTCAACGAACTTATGGCGCCGTGAACCTCTAATGGGGACAACCCGTATCACGTAGGTGGTCAGAGTAAAGTTTTACCAAATCCGGCTTCGAAACACAAGGATCCATATATATTTCATTAACCCAATAAAGCACGCGGACTTCTACATACAATCAACACCTCACCCCGCCAGGATTGGAACCCACGGCCCACAAGCCCATGACTGTGACACGGGGAACGCTACCTCTGGACCACCAGGATACTAAAAGCAGTCCTAGACTGTTAAATTTCACACAAAGTCTGTTCAACGAGCTTATGGTGCCGCGAACCTCTAATGGGAACTACCCGTAACACGTAGGTGGTCAGAGTAGCGTATTACCAAATCCAGCTTCGAAACACGAGGATCCATATATATTTCATTAGCCCAATAAAGCACGCGGACTTCTACATACAATCAACTCCTCACCCCGCCAGGATTCGAACCCATGGCCCACGAACCCATGACTGTGACCAGGGAACGCTACCTCTCGACCACCAGGATACTAAAAGCAGTCCGAGACTCTGTTATATTTCACACAAAGCCTGTTCAACGAGCTTATGGAGCCGTGAACCTCTAATGGGGACTCCCCGTATCACGTAGGTGGTCAAAGTAACGTTTTACAAAATCTGGCTTCGAAACACGAGAATCCATATATATTTCATTAGCCCAATAAAGCACGCAGAGTTCTGCATACAATCAACACCTCACCAAGCCAGCTTTCGAACCCACGGCCCACGAGCCCATGACTGTGACAGGGGAACGCTACCTCTGGACCACCAGGATACTAAAAGCAGTCCGAGACTCTGTTATATTTCACACAAAGCCTGTTCAACGAGCTTATGGAGCCGTGAACCTCTAATGGGGACTACCCGTATCACGTAGGTGGTCAAAGTAACGTTTTACAAAATCTGGCTTCGAAACACGAGAATCCATATATATTTCATTAGCCCAATAAAGCACGCGGAGTTCTGCATACAATCAACACCTTACCAAGCCAGCTTTCGAACCCACGGCCCACGAGCCCATGATTGTGACCGGTGAACGCTACCTCTGGACAACCAGGATACTAAAAGCAGTCCTAGACAATGTTATATTTCACACAAAGCCTGTTCAACGAGCTTATGGCGCAGTGAACCTCTAATGGGGACTACCCGTATCACTAGGGTGTGTCATAGGAGGGAAGATCAGCTAAAACTAATGGCCCATCACTTTTTTGGTAGATTTTAGTGTATATAAACAGAAAATAATTTCAGTTTCAATATTTTGCAACCTTTTGCTAGGTAAATTTTAGCGTGAAATTTATCGAAAATCTAACGTACAGCTGCATTAGTGCATTACAATTAAATAGTGAACATTGCTTTCTGACTTCATTCTTTAACAACCCAACTAACAATATTTTTTCTGTTTCAGATTCTGATGCATTTATAAGTTGATAATATTTGCGATGGCTGCTTGTGTCAGGACGAGGAACCAAAAATCCAGCCATCTCAGTCACTATCTTGGGTCTGGGAGAGAGCTCCTGAAGTCGGAGTTGCCTACATTGAGAGATGCTTTGAGATACGGTGTTTTAATCAGGCAAATCAGTGAAAAGAACCAAAGAACTTACACAAACAAAGACATTGCCAGTGATATGACCAAAGCTGTCTTGGCACAGTACACTCTGGCTAATGCTCAGTTCAAGCCTCCAGTCATAACAAGTCAGAAGAAGATTAGTGAGAGACTGCTAGCCAGTTGGGAAAAGGCAAGAGATATCTCTCTTGGGAGAGGAAAACTTGCAGTTAAGGACAGCTTTGCTAAGCAACTGGACCAGTTATTTGACATAATTACTTGCAAGTGCCCAATTGTTCTCTGTCCTGAGTTTGGATGCGATCGTGACTGTAAATCCGAGGCCCACATCTCCTGTATTTGCAAGCGTGAACTGAAGATTTCTGTGATCGAACTGGCATTTGTCAAAGCACAGAGAGAGAAGACTGGCAGTATAGGGGCTCTCATGATTTCTAGCCAAGATATTCCGGAGTCCAAGAGACAGGAGGCTGCCACAGAGAGACAGAAGAGGAGAAGAGTTGCCGAGGAAAAGAGACTTGAGAAGGCCCAGGGTGAGGTAAAAAAGGCCGAAGATTGGAGTCAAGCTGATTCAGAGTTTAATGATTTCCCCATGGCTGATCCGAGTGCTGACCAGGAGAATGGTGACTTTGTCCCTAACCCAGAAAATAATGATCCAAACCTTCCAGGCATAAGATTCGAAATAGGAAAGATATCCCGAGCATAGCTCTGGCCAGCATGCGACACCACACTGGTCTCAGAGAAACTGCAGAGATAGCAACAGCTGCCTGGATTGACGGTGGTTTGATAACACCTGATGATGTTCACCTGGTGATAGATCATAACAAAGTAAGGAGAGCTCAGGAGAAACTTGTCAGTAACCTAGAAGAGGAGTTTGATAAGGGGATAAGAGAAAATGGAATCAATTGTTTGTTCTTTGATGGGAGAAGGGATGACACTAAAGTGTTCATGAAAGTTGGAGATTCTGACAAGTTGTTCCCTGCCATGGTGAACCAGGAGGGAAGTATTTATGGCATTTCACTCCAGAGAAAGATGACATCAGGAAACCAGCTGAGATAGTGGCAGATAACATTGTGAACTGGCTCAGAGAGAGGAACGTAGACCAGACCCTGCAGGCCATTGGAGGGGACATTGTTTGTGACCTCCACACCAACGAGTTGCCACTCAGAAATCTGATCCAGGAGCTGGATGGCAAGACTCTTTCAAACAACAGATGGTCTGGTCCTCTTGGCAAGATGCTGGACTCTGCCACTGAGTTAGAAATAAATCCGAGCTTTGAAAAAATCACAGTTGGCCCTCCACTCGTTGAGCTTGCACATACTGTCATTGATGACCTGAGTACTGACCAGTACTATGGTTACATGATTTGCAGTGCCATCAAAACTGGGGTCATGCCTGATAGACTTGCTTACCTGCAGATAGGTCCAGTCTCACATTCTAGGTGGCTCACAACGGCTCTCAGGTTCTGCAGAATTTGGTCGCTCATCATAAACTGAAAGGGAACCAGCTTCACAACCTGAGACTTATTGTCCAATTCATCGTGGAGTGTCTACTTGCCAAATTGGTTCAACACCAAGGTCAAGCCAATGTTCTCCAAGGTCCGAGAGATGTTCTCTTCCAGCTTGAGCTCCTGAGGAGTCAGCCAAGGAAGGTTGTTCAGATTGTGGAGCAGACTGTGAGGAGATCTTCCTGGTATGCTCATCCTGAGGCAGTTCTGCAGACAATGCCCTGCAGTAAGGATGAGGAGGAGAGAAGAGTGGCAGTCAAAAAGATCTTGGATATGAGACTTATGAGAGGATCTGGGCATGACGAATCAGTTGGTGACGATTCCTTCAGGGTCAGGAAGACTCCTGAAGTCAATCTAGGTGCCAAGACCCTCACTGATCTCATAGATCTGGATAACATCCAGGCTGGCAATGAGCCCCCTTACTGCAGCCTCACTACAATGTTCAAGTCAGAGCTTTCCTGACAACCCCATGCATGTCCCTGCCTGGCCCTCGGTGACACCCAGAGAGTATAGAGCGTTGTGTACAGCAAGTGAGCGAGGCCAGCAGTCACGTGTACAGCCAGGAGAGGAGGGAAGGCTACATCCGAGCTCAGGTGGTCAGCAGGGAGGTGATGAGTAGAAACAGAAGCAAGAAAGACATGTTCTCTATGGTGTGCAGCAACACCGGGTCGTAGTAGTAAAACCGGTTTTTGTATTTGATGATTTTGTTTTCTAAAGAATATTAAATTTAATAAATGTGTCAAGATCATTCGTTTCACTATTCTGGATCATTTTCATCCTAATAAATTAACCTGATACATTTACTTTACTTTAAATAAGCTATTTAGTGGTGTTGGTAAAAGGGTGGGAATACTGAATTTTCATAAGATTTCAAGTTAAAATTTACCTAGCAAAAAATGAAAACTTTTCAAATCTGAAGATATCACATGATTCTGCACATAGAACTACATCATTAATACCATGGGCCGATTTTTCAAACTCAAAAAAAATAATTCGCCTCCGTATGACACACCCTACCGTATCACGTCTGTGGTCAGAGTAACGTTTTACCAAATCCGGCTTCGAAACACGAGGATCCATATGTATTTCATTAGCCCAATAAAGCAAGCGGACATCTACATACAATGAACACCTCACCCCGCCAGGATTCGAACCCACGGCCCACGAGCCCATGACTGTGACCGGAGAACGCTACCTTGGACCACCAGGATACTAAAAGCAGTCCTAGACTCTGTTATATTTCACACAAAGCCTGTTCAACGAGCTTATGGCGCCGTGAACCTCTAATGGGGACTACCGTATCACGTAGGTGGTCAGAGTAACGTTTTACCAAATCCGGCTTCGAAACACGAGGACCCATATGTATTTCATTAGCCCAATAAAGCACGCGGACTTCTACATACAATGAACACCTCACCCCGCCAGGATTCGAACCCACGGCCCACGAGCCCATGACTGTGACCGGAGAACGCTACCTCTGGACTACCAGGATACTAAAAGCATTCCTAGACTCTGTTATATTTCTCACAAAGCCTGTTCAACGAGCTTATGGAGCCGTGAACCTCTAATGGGGACTACCAGTATCACGTAGGTGGTCAAAGTAACGTTTTACAAAATCTGGCTTCGAAACACGAGGATCCATATATATTTCATTAGCCCAATAAACCATGCGGACTTCTACATACAATCAACACCTCACCCCGAAAGGATTCGAACCCACGGCCCACGAGCCCATGACTGTGACCGGGGACTGCTACCTCTGGACCACCAGGATACTAAAAGCAGTCGTAGACTCTGTTATATTTCACTCAAAGCCTGTTCAACGAGCTTATGGCGGCGTGAACCTCTAATGGGGACTACCCGTATCTCGTAGGTGGTCAGAGTAACATTTTACCAAATCCGGATTCGAAACACGAGGATCCATATATATTTCATTGGCCCAATAAAGCACGCGGACTTCTACATACAATCAACACCTCACCCCGCCAGGATTCGAACCCATGGCCCACGAGCCCATGACTGTGACCGGGGAATGCTACCTCTGGACCACCACGATACTAAAAGCAGTCCTACACTCTGTTAAATTTCACACAAAGTCTGTTCAACTCGCTTATGGCGCCGTAAACCTCTAATGGGGACTACCCGTATCTCGTAGGTGGTCAGAGTAACGTTTTACCAAATCCGGATTCGAAACACGAAGATCCACATATATTTCATTTGCCCAATAAAGCACGCGGACTTCTACATACAATCAACACCTCACACCAGCCAGGATTCGAACCGACGGCACACGAGCCAACAACTTTTACCGGGGAATGCTACCTCTGGACCACCAGGATACTTAAAGCAGTCCTAAACTCTGATATATTTCACACAAAGCCTGTTCAACGAACTATATGGCGCCGTGAACCTCTAATGGGGACTACCCGTATCACGTAGGTGGGTCAGAGTAAAGTTTTACCAAATCCGGCTTCGAAACACAAGGATCCATATATATTTCATTAAGCCAATAAAGCACGCGGACTTCTACATACAATCAACACCTCACCCCGCCAGGATTGGAACCCACGGCCCACAAGCCCATGACTGTGACACGGGGAACGCTACCTCTGGACCACCAGGATACTAAAAGCAGTCCTAGACTGTTAAATTTCACACAAAGTCTGTTCAACGTGCTTATGGTGCCGCGAACCTCTAATGGGGACTACCCGTAACACGTAGGTGGTCAGAGTAGCGTATTACCAAATCCGGCTTCGAAACACGAAGATCCATATATATTTCATTAGCCCAATAAAGCACGCGGACTTCTACATACAATCAACACCTCACACCGCCAGGATTCGAACCCATGGCCCACGAGCCCATGACTGTGACCGGGGAACACTACCTCTGGACCACCAGGATACTAAAAGCAGTCCTAGACTCTGTTATATTTCACACAAAGCCTGTTCAACGAGCTAATGGAGCCGTGAACCTCTAATTGGGACTACCCGTATCACGTAGGTGGTCAAAGTAACGTTTTACAAATTCTGGCTTCGAAACACGAGGATCCATATATATTTCATTAGCCCAATAAAGCCCGCGGACTTCTACATACAATCAACACCTCACCCCGCCAGGATTCGAACCGACGGCACACGAGCCAACAACTGTGAACGGGGAATGCTACCTCTGGACCACCAGGATACTTAAAGCAGTCCTAAACTCTGTTATATTTCACACAAAGCCTGTTCAACGAATTTATGGTGCAGTGAACTTCTAATGGGGATTACCCGTATCACGTAGGTGGTCAGAGTAGCGTATTAACAAATCCGGCTTCGAAACACGAGGATCCATATATATTTCATTAGCCCAATAAAGCACGCGGACTTCTACATACAATCAACTCCTCACCCCGCCAGGATTCGAACCCATGGCCCACGAACCCATGACTGCGACCAGGGAACGTTACCTCTGGACCACCAGGATACTAAAAGCAGTCCGAGACTCTGTTATATTTCACACAAAGCCTGTTCAACAAGCTTATGGAGCCGTGAACCTCTAATGGGGACTACCCGTATCACGTAGGTGGTCAAAGTAACGTTTTACAAAATCTGGCTTCGAAACACGAGGATCCATATATATTTCATTAGCCCAATAAAGCACGCGGACTTCTACATACAATCAACACCTCACCAAGCCAGCATTCGAACCCACGGCCCACGAGCCCATGACTGTGACCGGGGAACGCTAACCTCTGGACCACCAGGATACTAAAAGCAGTCCTAGACTCTGTTAAATTTCACACAAAGCCTGTTCAACGAGCTTATGGAGCCCTGAACCTCTAATGGGGATTACCCGTATCACGTAGGTGGTCAAAGTAACGTTTTAAAAATTTTGGCTTCGAAACATGAGGATCCATATATATTTCATTAGCCCAATAAAGCACGCGGACTTCTACATACAATCAACACCTCACCCCGCCAGGATTCGAACCGACGGCACATGAGCCAACAACTGTGACCGGGGAATGCTACCTCAGCACCACCAGGATACTTAAAGCAGTCCTAAACTCTGTTATATTTCAAACAAAGCCTGTTCAACGAACTTATGACGCCGCGAACCTCTAATGGGGACTTCCCGTATCACGTAGGTGGTCAGAGTAGCGTATTACCAAATCCGGCTTCGAAACACGAGGATCCATATATATTTCATTAGCCCAATAAAGCACGCGGACTTCTACATACAATCAACTCCTCACCCCGCCAGGATTCGAACCCATGGCCCACGAACCCATGACTGTGACCAGGGAACGCTACCTCTGGACCACCAGGATACTAAAAGCAGTCCTAAACTCTGTTATATTTCACACAAAGCCTGTTCAACGAACTTATGGCGCCGCGAACCTCTAATGGGGACTACCCGTATCACGTAGGTGGTCAGAGTAGCGTATTACCAAATCCGGCTTCGAAACACGAGGATCCATATATATTTCATTAGCCCAATAAAGCACGCGGACTTCTACATACAATCAACTCCTCACCCCGCCAGGATTCAAACCCATGGCCCAAGAACCCATGACTGTGACCAGGGAACGCTACCTCTGGACCACCAGGATACTAAAAGCAGTCCGAGACTCTGTTATATTTCACACAAAGCCTGTTCAACGATCTTATGGAGCCGTGAACCTCTAATGGGGACTACCCGTATCACGTAGGTGGTCAAAGTAACATTTTACAAAATCTGGCTTCGAAACACGAGGATCCATATATATTTCATTAGCCCAATAAAGCACGCGGACTTCTACATACAATCAACACCTCACCAAGCCAGCATTCGAACCCACGGCCCACGAGCCCATGACTGTGACCGGGGAACGCTACCTCTGGACCACCAGGATACTAAAAGCAGACCTAGACTCTGTTATATTTCACACAAAGCCTGTTCAACGAGCTTAAGGCACCGTGAACCTCTAATGGGGACTACCCGTATCACGTAGGTGGTCAGAGTAACGTTTTACCAAATCCGGGCATCGAAACACGAGGATCCATATATATTTCATTAGCCCAATAAAGCTCGCGGACTTGTACATACAATCAACACCTCACCCCGCCAGGATTCGAACCCATGGCCCACGAGCCCATGACGGTGAATGGGGAACGCTACCTCTGGACCACCAGGATACTAAAAGCAGTCCTAGACTCTGTTATATTTCACAAAAAAACCTGTTCAACGATCTTATGGTGCCGTGAACCTCTAATGGGGCTACCCGTATCACGTAGGTGGTCAGAGTAACCTTTTACCAAATCCGGCATCGAAACACAAGGATCCATATATATTTCATTAGCCCAATAAACAACGCGGACTTCTACATACAATCAACACCTCACCCCGAAAGGATTCGAACCCACGGCCCACGAGCCCATGACTGTGACCGGGGACAGCTACCTCTGGACCATCAGGATACTAAGAGCAGTCGTAGACTCTGTTATATTTCACTCAAAGAATGTTTAACGAGCTTATGGCGCCGTGAACCTCTAATGGGGACTACCGTATTTCGTAGGTGGTCAAAGTACCATTTTACCAAATCCGGATTCGAAACACGAGGATCCATATATATTTCATTAGCCCAATAAAGCACGCGGACTTCTACATACAATCAACACCTCACCCCGCCAGGATTCAAACCCACTGCCCACGAGCCCATGATTGTGACCGGGGACTGCTACCTATGGACCACCAGGATACTTAAAGCAGTCGTCGACTCTGTTATATTTAACTCAAAGCCTGTTCAACGAGTTTATGGCGCCGTGAACCTCTAATGGGGACTACCCGTATCTTGTAGGTGGTCAGAGTAACATTTTACCAAATCCGGATTCGAAATACGAGGATCCATATATATATCATAAGCCCAATAAAGCACACGGACTTCTACATACAATCAATATCTCACCCCTCCAGGATACAAACCCACCGCCCACGAGCACATTACTGTTAATGGGGAACGTTACCTCTGGACCACCAGGATAATATAAGCAGTCCTAGACTCTGTTATATTTCACACAAAGCCTGTTCAACGAGCGTATGGCGCCGTGAACCTCTAATGGGGACTATCCGTATCACGTAGGTGGTCAGAGTAACGTTTTACCAAATCTGGCTTCGAAACACGAGGATCCATATATATCAGCCCAATAAAGCACGCGGACTTGTACATACAATCAACGCCTCACCCCGCCAGGATTGGAACCCACGGCTCACGAGTCCATGAGTGTGACACGGGGAACGCGACCTCTGGACTACCAGGATACTAAAAGCATTCCTAGACTCTGTTATATTTCTCACAAAGACTGTTCAACGAGCTTATGGAGCCGTGAACCTCTCATGGGGACTACCAATATCACGTAGGTGGTCAAAGTAACGTTTTACAAAATCTGGCCTCGAAACTCGAGGATCCATATATATTTCATTAGCCCAATAAAGCACGCGGACTTCTACATACAATCTACACCTCACCCCGAAAGGATTCGAACCCACGGCCCACGAGCCCATGACTGTGACCGGGGACTGCTACCTCTGGACCACCAGGATACTAAAAGCAGTCGTAGACTCTGTTATATTTCACTCAAAACCTGTTCAACGAGCTTATGGCGGCGTGAACCTCTAATGGGGAGTACCCGTATCTCGTAGGTGGTCAGAGTAACATTTTACCAAATCCTGATTCGAAACACGAGGATCCATATATATTTCATTAGCCCAATAAAGCACGTGGACTTCTACATACAATCAACACCTCACCCCGCCAGGATTCGAACCGAAGGCACACGAGCCAACAACAGTGACCGGGGAATGCTACCTCAGGACCACCAGGATACTTAAAGCAGTCCTAAACTCTGTTATATTTCACACAAAGACTGTTCAACGAACTTATGGCGCCGCGAACCTCTAATGGGGACTACCCGTATCACGTAGGTGGTCAAAGTAACGTTTTACAAAATCTGGCTTCGAAACACGAGAATCCATATATATTTCATTAGCCCAATAAAATGTAACGCCGGATTTCTACATACAATCAACACACACCTCACCCCGAAAGGATTCGAACCCACGGCCCACGAGACCATGACTGTGACCGGGGAACGCTACCTCTGGACCACCAGGATACTAAAAGCAGTCCTAGACTCTGTTATATTTCACTCAAAACCTGTTCAACGAGCTTATGGCGCTGTGAACCGCTAATGGGGACCACCCGTATCACGTAGGTGGTCAGAGTAACGTTTTACCAAATCCGGCTTCGAAACACGAGGATCCATATATATTTCATTAGCCCAATAAAGCACGCGGACTTCTACATACAATGAACACCTCACCCCTCCAGGATATGAACCCACGGCCCACGAGCCCATGACTGTGACCGGGGAATGCTACCTCTGGACCACCAGGATACTAAAAGCAGTCCTAGACTGTTAAATTTCACACAAAGTCTGTTCAACGAGCTTATGGTGCCGCGAACCTCTAATGGGGACTACCCGTAACACGTAGGTGGTCAGAGTAACGTTTTACCAAATCCGGATTCGAAACACGAGGATCCACATATATTTCATTAGCCCAATAAAGCACGCGGACTTCTACATACAATCAACACCTCACCCCGCCAGGATTCGAACCGACGGTACACGAGCCAACAACTGTGACCGGGGAATGCTACCTCTGGACCTCCAGGATACTAAAAGCAGTCCTAGACTCTGTTATATTTCACACAAAGCCTGATCAACGAGCTTAAGGCACCGTGAACCTCTAATGGGGACTACCCGTATCACGTAGGTGGTCAGAGTAACTTTTACCAAATCCGGCATCGAAACACGAGGATCCATATATATTTCATTAGCCCAATAAAGCACGCGGACTTCTACATACAATCAACTCCTCACCCCGCCAGGATTCGAACCCATGGCCCACGAAAACATGACGGTGAATGGGGAACGCTACCTCTGGACCACCACGATACTAAAAGCAGTCCTAGACTCTGTTATATTTCACACAAAACCTGTTCAACGATCTTATGGTGCCGTGAACCTCTAATGGGGACTACCCGTATCACGTAGGTGGTCAGAGTAACCTTTTACCAAATCCGGCATCGAAACACAAGGATCCATATATATTTCATTAGCCCAATAAACAATGCGGACTTCTACATACAATCAACACCTCACCCCGAAAGGATTCGAACCCACGGCCCACGAGCCCATGAATGTGACCGGGGACAGCTACCTCTGGACCACCAGGATACTAAGAACAGTCGTAGACTCTGTTATATTTCACTCAAAGACTGTTCAATGAGCTTATGGCGCCGTGAACCTCTAATGGGGACTACCGTATTTCGTAGGTGGTCAGAGTAAAGTTTTACCAAATCCGGATTCGAAACACAAGGATCCATATATATTTCATAAGCCCAATAAAGCACGCGGACTTCTACATACAATCAACACCTCACCCCGCCAGGATTCAAACCCACTGCCCACGAGCCCATGATTGTGACCGGGGACTGCTACCTATGAACCACCAGGATACTTAAAGCAGTCGTAGACTCTGTTATATTTAACTCAAAGCCTGTTCAACGAGTTTATGGCGCCGTGAACCTCTAATGGGGACTACCGTATTTCGTAGGTGGTCAGAGTAACATTTTACCAAATCCGGATTCGAAACACGAGGATCCATATATATTTCATTAGCCCAATAAAGCACGCGGACTTCTACATACAATCAATACCTCACCCCTCCAGGATACAAACCCACGGCCCACGAGCCCATTACTGTTAATGGGGAACGTTACCTCTGGACCACCAGGATAATATAAGCAGTCCTAGACTCTGTTATATTTCACACAAAGCCTGTTCAACGAGCGTATGGCGCCGTGAACCTCTAATGGGGACTATCCGTATCACGTAGGTGGTCAGAGTAACGTTTTACCAAATCTGGCTTCGAAACACGAGGATCCATATATATCAGCCCAATAAAGCACGCGGACTTGTACATACAATCAACGCCCCACCCTACCAGGATTGGAACCCACGGCTCACGAGTCCATGAGTGTGACACGGGGAACGCTACCTCTGGACTACCAGGATACTAAAAGCATTCCTAGACTCTGTTATATTTCTCAAAAAGCCTGTTCAACGAGCTTATGGAGCCGTGAACCTCTAATGGGGACTACCAATATCACGTAGGTGGTCAAAGTAACGTTTTACAAAATCTGGCTTCGAAACTCGAGGATCCATATATATTTCATTAGCCCAATAAACCACGCGGGCTTCTACATACAATCAACACCTCACCCCGAAAGGATTCGAACCCACGGCCCACGAGCCCATGACTGTGACCGGGGACAGCTACCTCTGGACCATCAGGATACTAAGAGCAGTCGTAGACTCTGTTATATTTCACTCAAAGAATGTTCAACGAGCTTATGGCGCCGTGAACCTCTAATGGGGACTACCGTATTTCGTAGGTGGTCAAAGTACCATTTTACCAAATCCGGATTCGAAACACGAGGATCCATATATATTTCATTAGCCCAATAAAGCACGCGGACTTCTACATACAATCAACACCTCACCCCGCCAGGATTCAAACCCACTGCCCACGAGCCCATGATTGTGACAGGGGACTGCTACCTATGGACCACCAGGATACTTAAAGCAGTCGTCGACTCTGTTATATTTAACTCAAAGCCTGTTCAACGAGTTTATGGCGCCGTGAACCTCTAATGGGGACTACCCGTATCTTGTAGGTGGTCAGAGTAACATTTTACCAAATCCGGATTCGAAATACGAGGATCCATATATATATCATAAGCCCAATAAAGCACACGGACTTCTACATACAATCAATACCTCACCCCTCCAGGATACAAACCCACGGCCCACGAGCACATTACTGTTAATGGGGAACGTTACCTCTGGACCACCAGGATAATATAAGCAGTCCTAGACTCTGTTATATTTCACACAAAGCCTGTTCAACGAGCGTATGGCGCCGTGAACCTCTAATGGGGTCTATCCGTATCACGTAGGTGGTCAGAGTAACGTTTTACCAAATCTGGCTTCGAAACACGAGGATCCATATATATCAGCCCAATAAAGCACGCGGACTTGTACATACAATCAACGCCTCACCCCACCAGGATTGGAACCCACGGCTCACGAGTCCATGAGTGTGACACGGGGAACGCTACCTCTGGACTACCAGGATAATAAAAGCATTCCTAGACTCTGTTATATTTCTCACAGAGACTGTTCAACGAGCTTATGGAGCCGTGAACCTCTAATGGGGACTACCAATATCACGTAGGTGGTCAAAGTAGCGTTTTACAAAATCTGGCTTCGAAACTCGAGGATCCATATATATTTCATTAGCCCAATAAACCACGCGGACTTCTACATACAATCAACACCTCACCCCGAAAGGATTCGAACCCACGGCCCACGAGCCCATGACTGTGACCGGGGACTGCTACCTCTGGACCACCAGGATACTAAAAGCAGTCGTAGACTCTGTTATATTTCACTCAAAGCCTGTTCAACGAGCTTATGGCGGCGTGAACCTCTAATGGGGACTACCCGTATCTCGTAGGTGGTCAGAGTAACATTTTACCAAATCCGGATTCGAAACACGAGGATCCATATATATTTCATTGGCCCAATAAAGCAGAACTACATACAATCAACACCTCACCCCGCCAGGGAATCGAGACCACGACGGCACCACGAGGCCAACAACTGTGACCGGGGTACTACCTCTGGACCACCAGGATACTAAGAGCAGTCGTAGACTCTGTTATATTTCACTCAAAGACTGTTCAACGAGCTTATGGCGCCGTGAACCTCTAATGGGGACTACCGTATTTCGTAGGTGGTCAGAGTAACATTTTACCATATCCGGATTCGAAACACGAGGATCCATATATATTTCATTAGCCCAATAAAGTACGCGGACTTCTACATACAATCAATACCTCACCCCTCCAGGATACAAACCCACGGCCCACGAGCCCATTACTGTTAATGGAGAACGTTACCTCTGGACCACCAGCATAATATAAGCAGTCCTAGACTCTGTTATATTTCACACAAAGCCTGTTCAACGAGCGTATGGCGCCGTGAACCTCTAATGGGGAATATCCGTATCACGTAGGTGGTCAGAGTAACGTTTTACCAAATCCGGCTTCGAAACACGAGGATCCATATATATCAGCCCAATAAAGCACGCGGACTTGTACATACAATCAACGCCTCACCCCACCAGGATTGGAACCCACGGCTCACGAGTCCATGAGTGTGACACCGGGAACGCTACCTCTGGACTACCAGGATACTAAAAGCATTCCTAGACTCTGTTATATTTCTCACAAAGCCTGTTCAACGAGCTTATGGAGCCGTGAACCTCTAATGGGGACTACCAATATCACGTAGGTGGTC
Source organism: Homarus americanus (assembly GCF_018991925.1). Lineage (NCBI taxonomy): Eukaryota > Metazoa > Arthropoda > Malacostraca > Decapoda > Nephropidae > Homarus > Homarus americanus. The sequence goes on along the minus strand of NW_024734094.1, from coordinate 50,622 downwards.
AAAGTAACGTTTTATAAAATCTGGCTTCGAAACTCGAGGATCCATATATATTTCATTAGCCCAATAAACCACGCGGACTTCTACATACAGTCAACACCTCACCCCGAAAGGATTCGAACCCACGGCCCACGAGCCCATGACTGTGACCGGAGACAGCTACCTCTGGACCACCAGGATACTAAGAGCAGTCGTAGACTCTGTTATATTTCACTCAAAGACTGTTCAACGAGCTTATGGCGCCGTGAACCTCTAATGGGGACTACCGTATTTCGTAGGTGGTCAGAGTAACATTTTACCAAATCCGGATTCGAAACACGAGGATCCATATATATTTCATTAGCCCAATAAAGCACGCGGACTTCTACATACAATCAACACCTCACCCCGCCAGGATTCGAACCCACGGCCCACGAGCCCATGACTGTTAACGGGGAACGCTACCTCTGGACCACCAGATACTAAAAGCAGTCCTAGACTCTGTTAAATTTCACACAAAGTCTGTTCAACTCGCTTATGGCGCCGTGAACCTCTAATGGGGACTACCCGAATCACTTAGGTGGTTAGAGTAACGTTTTACCAAATCCGGCTTCGAAACACGAGGATCCATATATATTTCATTAGCCCAATAAAGCACGCGGACTTCTACATACAATCAACACCTCACACCGCCTGGATTCGAACCCATGGCCCACGAGCCCATGACTGTGACCGGGGAACACTACCTCTGGACCACCAGGATACTAAAAGCAGTCCTAGACTCTGTTATATTTCACACAAAGCCTGTTCAACGAGCTTATGGAGCGGTGAACCTCTAATGGGGACTACCCGTATCATGTAAGTGGTCAAAGTAACGTTTTACAAAATCTGGCTTCGAAACACGAGGATCCATATATATTACATTAGCCCAATAAAGCACGCGGACTTCTACATACAATCAACACCTCATCAAGCCAGCATTCGAACCCACGGCCCACGAGCCCATGACTGTGACCGAGGAACGATACCTCTGGACCACCAGGATACTAAAAGCAGTCCTAGACTCTGTTATATTTCACACAAAGCCTGATCAACGAGCTTAAGGCACCGTGAACCTCTAATGGGGACTACCCGTATCACGTAGGTGGTCAGAGTAACGTTTTACCAAATCCGGCATCGAAACACGAGGATCCATATATATTTCATTAGCCCAATAAAGCTCGCGGACTTCTACATACAATCAACACCTCACCCCACCAGGATTCGAACCCACGGCTCACGAGCCCATGACGGTGAATGGGGAAAGCTACCTCTGGACCACCAGGATACTAAAAGCAGTCCTAGACTCTGTTATATTTCACACAAAGCCTGTTCAACGATCTTATGGTGCCGTGAACCTCAAATGGGGACTACCCGTATCACGTAGGTGGTCAGAGTAACCTTTTACCAAATCCGGCATCGAAACACAAGGATCCATATATATTTCATTAGCCCAATAAAGCACGCGGACTTCTACATACAATCAACACCTCACCCCGCCAGGATTCGAACCCACTGCCCACGAGCCCATGATTGTGACCGTCGACTGCTACCTATGGACCACCAGGATACTTAAAGCAGTCGTCGACTCTGTTATATTTCACTCAAACCCTGTTCAGCGAGTTTATGGCGCCGTGAACCTCTAATGGGGACTACCCATATCACGTAGGTGGTCAGAGTAGCGTATTACCAAATCCGGCTTCGAAACACGAGGATCCATATATACTGTATTTCATTAGCCCAATAAAGCACGCGAACTTCTACATACAATCAATACCTCACCCCTCCAGGATACGAACCGACGGCCCACGAGCCCATGACTGTGACCGGGGAATGCTACGTCTGGACCACCACGATAATAAAGCAGTCCTACACTCTGTTAAATTTCACACAAAGTCTGTTCAACTCGCTTATGGCGCCGTGAACCTCTAATGGAGACTACCCGTATTTCGTAGGTGGTCACAGTAACGTTTTACAAATCTGGCTTTGAAACACGAGGATCCATATATATTTCATTAGCCCAATAAAGCACGCGGACTTCTACATACAATGAACACCTCACCCCTCCAGGATACGAACCCACGGCCCACGAGCCCATGACTGTGACCGGGGAATGCTACCTCTGGACCACCAGGATACTAAAAGCAGTCCTAGACTGTTAAATTTCACACAAAGTCTGTTCAACGAGCTTATGGTGCCGCGAACCTCTAATGGGGACTACCCGTAACACGTAGGTGGTCAGAGTAACGTTTTACCAAATCCGGATTCGAAACACGAGGATCCACATATATTTCATTAGCCCAATAAATCACGCGGACTTCTACATACAATCAACACCTCACCCCGCCAGGATTCGAACCGACGGTACACGAGCCAACAACTGTGACCGGGGAATGCTACCTCTGGACCTCCAGGATACTTAAAGCAGTCCTAAACTCTGTTATATTTCACACAAAGCCTGTTCAACGAACTTATGGTGCCGTGAACCTGTAATGGGGACTACCCTTATCTCTTAGGTGGTCAGAGTAACATTTTACCAAATCCGGATTCGGAACACGAGGATCCATATATATTTCATTAACCCAATAGAGCATGCGGACTTCTACATACAATCAACACCTCACCCCGCCAGGATTGGAACCCACGGCCCACAAGCCCATGACTGTGACACGGGAAACGCTACCTCTGGACCACCAGGACACTAAAAGCAGTCCTAGACTGTTAAATTTCACACAAAGTCTGTTCAACGAGCTTATGGTACCGCGAACCTCTAATGGGGACTACCCGTAACACGTAGGTGGTCAGAGTAGGGTATTACCAAATCCCCCTTCGAAACACGAGGATCCATATATATTTCATTAGCCCAATAAAGCACGCGGACTTCTACATACAATCAACTCCTCACCCCGCCAGAATTCGAACCCATGGCCCACGAGCCTATGACTGTGACCTGGGAACGCTAGCTCTGGATCACCAGGATACTAAAAGCAGTCCTAGACTCTGTTATATTTCACCAAAGCATGTTCAACGAGCTTATGGCGCCGTGAACCTCTAATGGGAACTACCCGTATCACGTAGGTGGTTAGAGTAACGTTTTACCAAATCCGGCTTCGAAACACGAGGATCCATATATATTTCATTATTTAATAATGCTGTAGGACTACATGCGTCGCTCCACCTGGGATTCGAACCCACAGCCCCACGAGGCCGCGGCTGTGACCGGGGAACGCTGCCTCTGGACCACCTGGATACTAAAAGTAGTCCTAGACTCTGTTATATTTCACACAAAGCATGTTCAACGAGCTTATGGCGCCGTGAACCTCTAATGGGGACTACCTGTATCACGTAGGAGGTCAGAGTAACGTTATACCAAATGCGGTTTCGAAACACGAGGATCCATATATATTTCATTAGCCCAATAAAGCACGCGGACTTCTACATACAATCAACACCTCACCCCGCCAGGATTGGAACCCACGGCCCACGAACCCATGACTGTGACCAGGGAACGCTACCTCTAGACCACCAGGACACTAAAAGAAGTCCTAGACTCTGTTATATTTCACACAAAGCCTGTTCAACGAGCTTATGGCGCCTTGAACCTCTAATGGGGACCACACGTGCCGCTTGGTGACCAGAGCAACGTTTTACCAAATCCGGCTATGAAACACGAGGATCCATATATATTTCTTTAGCCCAATAAAGCACGTGGACTTCTACATAAAATCAACTCTCACCCCGCCAGTTCAGACCCCATATTTGCAGGCCTATGAGCTGGCGACCTGGGAGCGCTAGCTCTGGACCACCAGGATACTAAAAAGCAGTCCTAGACTCTGTTATATTTCACCAAAGCATGTTCAATGAGCTTATGGGCGCCGTGAACCTCTAATAGGAACTACCGTATCCGCGTGGGTGGTTAGAGTAACGTTTTACCAAATCCGGCTTGAAACGAGGATCCATATATGTTCATTAGCCCAATAAAAGCACGCGGACTTCTACATACAATCAACACCTCACCAAGCCAGCATTCGAACCCACGGCCCACGAGCCCATGACTGTGACCGGGGAACGCTAACCTCTGGACCACCAGGATACTAAAAGCAGTCCTAGACTCTGTTATATTTCACACAAAGCCTGTTCAATGAGCTTATGGAGCCGTGAACCTCTAATGGGGACTACCCGTATCACGTAGGTGGTCAAAGTAACGTTTTACAAATTTTGGCTTCGAAACACGAGGATCCATATATATTTGATTTGCCCAATAAAGCACGCGGACTTCTACATACAATCAACACCTCACCCCGCCAGGATTCGAACCCATGGCCCACGAACCCATGACTGTGACCAGGGAACGCTACCTCTGGACCACCAGGATACTAAAAGCAGTCCGAGACTCTGTTATATTTCACACAAAGCCTGTTCAACGAACTTATGGCGCTGCGAACCTCTAATGGGGACTACCCGTATCACGTAGGTGGTCAAAGTAACGTTTTACAAATTTTGGCTTCGAAACACGAGGATCCATATATATTTCATTAGCCCAATAAAGCACGCGGACTTCTACATACAATCAACTCCTCACCCCGCCAAGATTCGAACCCATGGCCCACGAACCCATGACTGTGACCAGGGAACGCTACCTCTGGACCACCAGGATACTAAAAGCAGTCCGAGACTCTGTTATATTTCACACAAAGCCTGTTCAACGAGCTTATGGAGTCGTGAACCTCTAATGGGGACTACCCATATCACGTAGGTGGTCAAAGTAACGTTTTACAAATTTTGGCTTCGAAACACGAGGATCCATATATATTTCATTAGCCCAATAAAGCTCGCGGACTTCTACATACCATCAACACCTCACCCGGCCAGGATTCGAACCGGCGCACGGTAACAACTGTGACCGAGAATGCTACCCTCTGGACCCACCAGGATACTTAAAAGCAGTCTCGCTGTTATGTTTTCACACAAAGCCTGTTCAACGAGCTTATGGAGCCGTGAACCTCTAATGGGGACTACCCGTATCACGTAGGTGGTCAAAGTAACGTTTTACAAATTTTGGCTTCGAAACACGAGGATCCATATATATTTCATTAGCCCAATAAAGCTCGCGGACTTCTACATACCATCAACACCTCACCCGGCCAGGATTCGAACCCTCGGCCCACGAGCCCATGACGGTGAATGGGGAACGCTACCTCTGGACTACCAGGATACTAAAAGCAGTCCTAGACTCTGTTATATTTCACACAAAGCCTGTTGAACGAGCTTATGGCGCCGTGAACCACTAATGGGGATTACATGTATCACATAGGTGGTCAGAGTAACGTTTTACCAAATCCGGCGTCGTAACAAGAGGATCCATATATATTTCATTAGCCCAATAAAGCATGCGGACTTCTACATACAATGAACACGCCACCCCGCCAGGATTCGAACCCGCGGCCCAGGAGCCCACGACTGTGACCAGGGAACGCTACCTCTGAACCACCAGGATACTAAACGCAGTCGTAAACTCTGTTATATTTCACACAAAGCCTGTTCAACGAGCTTTTGGCGCCGTGAACCTCTAATGGGGACTACCCGTATCACGTAGGTGGTCAGAGTAACGTTTTACCAAATCCGGCTTCGAAACACGAGGATCCATATATATTTCATTAGCCCAATAAAGCACGTGGACTTCTACGTATAATCAACACCTCACCCCGCCAGGATTCGAATCGACGGCCCATGAGCCCATGACTGTGACCGGGGAACGCTACCTCTGGACCACCAGGATACTAAAAGCAGTCCTAGACTCTGTTATATTTCACACAAAGCCTGTTCAACGAGCTTATGGCGCCGTGAACCTCTAATGGGGACTACCCATATCTTGAAGGTGGTCAGAGTAACGTTTTACCAAATCCGGCTTCGAAACACGAAGATCCATATATATTTCATTCGCCGAATAAAGCACGCGGAATTCGACATATAATCAACACCTCACCCCGCCAGGATTCGAACCGACGGCCCACGAGCCCATGAATGTGACCGGGGAACGCTACCTCTGGACCACCAGGATACTAAAAGCAGTCCTAGACTCTGTTATATTTCACACAAAGCCTGTTCAACGAGCTTATGGCGCCGTGAACCACTAATGGGGATTATGCGTATCACGTAGGTGGTCAGAGTAACGTTTTACCAAATCCGGCTTCGTAACAAGAGGATCCATATATATTTCATTAGCCCAATAAAGCACGCGGACTTCTCATACAATGAACACGCCACCCCGCCAGGATTCGAACCCATGGCCCAGGAGCCCACGACTGTGACCAGGGAACGCTACCTCTGGACCACCAGGATACTAAAAGCAGTCGTAAACTCTGTTATATTTCACACAAAGCCTGTTCAACGAGCTTATGGCGCCGTGAAACTCTAATGGGGACTACCCGTATCACGTAGGAGGTCAGAGTAACATTTTACCAAATCCGGCTTCGAAACACGAGGATCCATATGTATTTCATTAGCCCAATAGAGCACGTGGACTTCTACGTACAATCAACACCTCACCCCGCCAGGATTCGAACCCACGGCCCACGAGCCCACGACTGTGACCGAGGAACGCTACCTCTGGACCACCAGGATAAAAAAGCAGTCCTAGACTCTGTTATTTTTCACACAAAGCCTGTTGAACAAGCTTATGGCGCCGTGAACCTTTAAATGGGGATTACGTGTATCACGTAGGTGGTCAAAATGGCACGTTTTACTGAAATCGCTTTCTTGGCACCGAGAGGATCCGCCTGTATTCATTAGCTAACCAAAACCGCAGGACTTCTACGCCTAATGAACCGCCACCCCGCCGGTTCAGAACCGCGGCCCAGGGGCCGACATGGCGACTGGGTCGCCGCTACCTCTGGACCACCAGGATACTAAAAGCAGTCGTAAACTCTGTTATATTTCACACAAAGCCTGTTCAACGAGCTTATGGCGCCGTGAACCTCTAATGGGGACTACCCATATCACGTAGGAGGTCAGAGTAACGTTTTACCAAATCCGGCTTCGAAACACGAGGATCCATATGTATTTCATTAGCCCAATATAGCACGTGGACTTCTACGTACAATCAATACCTCACCCCGCCAGGATTCGAACCCACGGCCCACGAGCCCACGACTGTGACCGAGGAACGCTACCTCTGGACCACCAGGATACAAAAAGCAGTCCTAGACTCTGTTATTTTTCTCACAAAGCCTGTTGAACAAGGTTATGGCGCCGTGAACCTTTAATGGGGATTACCCGTATCACGTAGGTGGTCAGAGTAACGTTTTACCAAATTCGGCTTCGAAACAAGAGGATCCATATATATTTCATTAGCCCAATAAAGCACGCGGACTTCTACATACAATGAACACGCCACCCCGCCAGGATTCGAACCCACGGCCCACGAGCCCATGACTGTGACCGGGGAACGCTACCTCTGGACCACCAGGATACTAAAAGCAGTCCTAGACTCTGTTATATATCACACAAAGCCTGTTCAACGAGCTTATGGCGCCGTGAACCTCTAATGGGGACTACCGTATCACGCCAGGTGGTCAAATCGGGTTCGTCTGGCTTCCGAAACCGAGGATCCGCCTGCTGTTCATTAGCCCAATAAACCGCGTGGACTTCTCGTGCAATCAAGATCCGCCGGGATTCGAATCTGACCCATAGGCCTTGACTGTGACCGAGGAACGCCTCTCTGGACCACCAGGATACTAAAAGCAGTCCTAGACTCTGTTATATTTCACACAAAGCCTGTTCAACGAGCTTATGGCGCCGTGAACCTCTAATGGGGACTACCCATATCTTGTAGGTGGTCAGAGTAACGTTTTACCAAATCCGGCTTCGAAACACGAAGATCCATATATATTTCATTCGCCGAATAAAGCACGCGGAATTCGACATATAGTCAACACCTCACCCCGCCAGGATTCGAACCGACGGCCCACGAGCCCATGACTGTGACCGGGGAACGCTACCTCTGGACCACTAGGATACTAAAAGCAGTCCTAGACTCTGTCATATTTCACACAAAGCCTTTTCAACGAGCTTATGGCGCCGTGAACCACTAATGGGGATTATGCGTATCACGTAGGTGGTCAGAGTAACGTTTTACCAAATCCGGCTTCGTAACAAGAGGATCCATATATATTTCATTAGCCCAATAAAGCACGCGGACTTCTACATACAATGAACACGCCACCCCGCTAGGATTAGAACCCACGGCCCAGGAGCCCACGACTGTGACCAGGGAACGCTACCTCTGGACCACCAGGATACTAAAAGCAGTCCTAGACTCTGTTATATTTCACACAAAGCCTGTTCAACGAGCTTATGGCGCCGTGAACTAATGGGGTTACCCGTATCACGTAGGTGGTCAGAGTAAGGTTTTAAGAAATCCGGCTTCGAAACACGAGGATCCATATATATTTCATTAGCCCAATAAAGCACGTGGACTTCTATGTACAATCAACACCTCACCCCGCCAGGATTCGAACCCACGGCCCACGAGCCCATGACTGTGACCGGAGAACGCTACCTCTGGACTACCAGGATACTAAGAGCAGTCTTAGACTCTGTTATATTTCACACAAAGCCTGTTCAACGAGTTTATGGCGCCGTGAACCACTAATGGGGATTACGTGTATCACGTAGGTGGTCAGAGTAACGTTTTACCAAATCCGGCTTTGTAACAAGAGGATCCATATATATTTCATTAGCCCAATAAAGCACGCGGACTTCTACTCACAATGAACACGCCACCCCGCCAGGATTCCAACCCACGGCCCAGGAGCCTACGACTGTGACCAGGGAACGCTACCTCTGGACCACCAGGATACTAAAAGCAGTAGTAAACTCTGTTATATTTCACACAAAGCCTGTTCAACGAGCTCATGGCGCCGTGAACCTCTAATGGGGACTACCCGTATCACGTAGGAGGTCAGAGTAACGTTTTACCAAATCCGGCTTCGAAACACGAGGATCCATATGTATTTCATTAGCCCAATAAAGCATGTGGACTTCTACGTACAATCAACACCTCACGCCGCCAGGATTCGAACCCACGGTCCACGAGCCCACGACTGTGACCGAGGAAAGCTACCTCTGGACCACCAGGATACAAAAAGCAGTCCTAGACTCTGTTATTTTTCACATAAAGCCTATTGAACAAGCTTATGGCGCCGTGAACCTTTAATGGGGATTACCCGTATCACGTAGGTGGTCAGAGTAACGTTTTACCGAATTCGGCTTCGAAACAAGAGGATCCATATATATTTCATTAGCCCAATAAAGCACACGGACTTCTACATACAATGAACATGCCACCCCGCCAGGTTTCGAACCCACGGCCCACGAGCCCATGACTGTGACCGGGGAACGCTACCTCTGGACCACCAGGATACTAAAAGCAGTCCTAGACTTGTTATATTTCACATAATAAAGCCTGTTCAACGAGCTTATGGCTACCGTGAACTCTAATGGAGACTACCCGTGATCACGAGGTGGTCAGAGTAAGGTTTTACGCTAAATCCAAGCCTGAAACACGAGATCCATATATTTCTTACGGGGCCAATAGCTAATGTGGACTTATGTACAATCACCACCTCACCCCACCAGGATTCGAACCCACGCCCACGGTGCCCATGATTGCAGACTGAGAACGCTACCTTGACTAAGGCTACTTCAGGATACTAAAGCAGTTCAGACTCTGTTATATTTCACAAAGCTCAGTTCAACGAAGCTATGGCGCCGTGAACCACTAATGGGGATTACGGTATCACGAGGTAGGTCAGAGTAATGCTTTTACCAACCGCTTGTAACAAGAGAGGATCCATATATCATTAGCCCAATAAAGCACGCGGACTTCTTCATATAATCAACACCTCACCCCACCAGGATTCGAACCCACGATCTTCTAATTGTGACCGGGGATCGCTACTTCTGGGCCACCAGGACACTAAAAGCATTCCTAGACTCAGCTATATTTCACACAAAGCCTGTTCAACGAGCTTATGGCGCCGTGAACCTTTAATGAGGACCACCCGATTACCGAGGGTCAGAGTAACGTTTACTCACCTGGTCAAACAAGAGGATCCATATATATTCTATTAGCCTGAATAAAAGCAGGCGGACTTTCCACATAATGAACACGCACCCCGCCAGGATTCGAACCCACGGCCCATTGAGCCCATGAGATCGCACCGGGGAACGCTACCTCTGGACCACCTGTGATACTAAAAGCAGTCCTAGACTCTGTTATATATTTCAATAATAAAGCCTGTTCAACGAGCTTATGGCGCCGTGAACCTCTAATGGGGACTACCCGTATCACGTAGGTGGTCAGAGTAAGGTTTTAAGAAATCCGGCTTCGAAACACGAGGATCCATATATATTTCATTAGCCCAATAAAGCACGTGGACTTCTATGTACAATCAACACCTCACCCCGCCAGGATTCAAACCCACGGCCCACGAGCCCACGACTGTGACCGGAGAACGCTACCTCTGGACTACCAGGATACTAAAAGCAGTGCTAGACTCTGTTATATTTCACACAAAGCCTGTTCAACGAGCTTATGGCGCCGTGAACCACTAATGGGGATTACGTGTATCACGTAGGTGGTTAGAGTAACGTTTTACCAAATCCGGCTTTGTAACAAGAGGATCCATATATATTTCATTAGCCCAATAAAGCACGTGGACTTCTTCGTACAATCAACACCTCACCCCGCCAGGATTCGAACCCACGGCCCACGAGCCCACGACTGTGACCGAGGAACGCTACCTCTGGACCATCATGATAAAAAAAGCAGTCCTAGACTCTGTTATTTTTCACACAAAGCCTGTTGAACAAGCTTATGGCGCCGTGAACCTTTAATGGGGATTACCCGTATCACGTAGGTGGTCAGAGTAACGTTTTACCAAAATCGGCTTCGAAACACGAGGATCCATATATATTTCATTAGCCCAATAAAGCAGGCGGACTTCTACATACAATGAACACGCCACCCCGCCAGGATTCGAAACCACGGCCCACGAGCCCATGACTGTGACCGGGGAACGCTACCTCTGGACCACCAGGATACTAAAAGCAGTCCTAGACTCTGTTATATTTCACACAAAGCCTGTTCAACGAGCTTATGGCGCCGTGAACCTCTAATGGGGACTACCCGTATCACGTAGGTGGTCAGAGTAAGGTTTTAAGAAATCCGGCTTCGAAACACGAGGATCCATATATATTTCATTAGCCCAATAAAGCACGTGGACTTCTATGTACAATCAACACCTCACACCGCCAGGATTCGAACCCACGGCCCACGAGCCCACGACTATGACCGGAGAACGCTACCTCTGGACTACCAGGATACTAAAAGCAGTGCTAGACTCTGTTATATTTCACACAAAGCCTGTTCAACGAGCTTATGGCGCCGTGAACCACTAATGGGGATTACGTGTATCACGTAGGTGGTCAGAGTAACGTTTTACCAAATCCGGCTTTGTAACAAGAGGATCCATATATATTTCATTAGCCCAATAAAGCACGCGGACTTCTACATACAATGAACACGCCACCCCGACAGGATTGAACCCACGGCCCAGGAGCCCACGACTGTGACCAGGGAACGCTACCTCTGGACCACCAGGATACTAAAAGCAGTCGTAAACTCTGTTATATTTCACACAAAGCCTGTTCAACGAGCTTTTGGCGCCGTGAACCTCTAATGGGGACTACCCGTATCACGTAGGAGGTCAGAGTAATGTTTTACCAAATCCGGCTTCGAAACACGAGGATCCATATATATTTCATTAGCCCAATAAAGCACGTGGACTTCTACGTACAATCAACACCTCACCCCGCCAGGATTAGAACCGACGGCCCACGATCATGACTGTGACCGGGGAACGCTACCTCTGGACCACCAGGATACTAAAAGCAGTCCTAGACTCTGTTATATTTCACACAAAGCCTGTTCAACGAGCTTATGGCGCCGTGAACCTCTAATGGGGACTACCCATATCATGTAGGTAGTCAGAGTAACGTTTTACCAAATCCGGCTTCGAAACACGAAGATCCATATATATTTCATTCGCCGAATAAAGCATGCGGAATTCGACATATAATCAACACCTCACCCCGCCAGGATTCGAACCGACGGCCCACGAGCCCATGACTGTGACCGGGGAACGCTACCTCTGGACCACCAGGATACTAAAAGCAGTCCTAGACTCTGTTATATTTCACACAAAGCCTGTTCAACGAGCTTATGGCGCCGTGAACCTCCTATGGGGACTACCCGTATCACGTAGGTGGTCAGAGTAAGGTTTTACCAAATCCGGCTTCGAAACATGAGGATCCATATATATTTCATTAGCCCAATAAAGCACGTGGACTTCTATGTACAATCAACACCTCACCCCGCCAGGATTCGAACCCACGGCCCACGAGCCCACGACTGTGACCGGGGAACGCTACCTCTGGACCACCAGGATATTCAAAGCAGTCCTAGACTCTGTTATATTTCCCACAAAGCCTATTCAACGAGCTTATGGCGCCGTGAAACTCTAACGGGGACTACCCGTATCACGTAGGTGGTCAGAGTAACGTTTTACCAAATCCGGCTTCGAAACACGGGGACCCATATGTATTTCATTAGCCCAATAAAGCACGCGGACTTCTACATACAATGAACACCTCACCCCGCCAGGATTCGAACCCACGGCCCACGAGCCCATGACTGTGACCGGAGAACGCTACCTCTGGACTACCAGGATACTAAAAGCATTCCTAGACTCTGTTACATTTCACACAAAGCCTGTTCAACAAGCTTATGGAGCTGTGAACCTCTAATGGGGACTACCCGTATCTCGTAGGTGGTCAGAGTAACATTTTCCCAAATCCGGATTCGAAACACGAGGATCCACATATATTTCATTAGCCCAATAAAGCACGCGGACTTCTACATACAATCAACACCTCACCCCGCCAGGATTCGAACCGACGGCACACGAGCCAACAACTGTGATCGGGGAATGCTACCTCAGGACCACCAGGATACTTAAAGCAGTCCTAGACTCTGTTAAATTTCACACAAAGCCTGTTCAACGAGCTTATGGAGCCCTGAACCTCTAATGGGGACTACCCGTATCACGTAGGTGGTCAAAGTAACGTTTTACAAAATCTGGCTTCGAAACACGAGGATCCATATATATTTCATTAGCCCAATAAAGCACGCGGACTTCTACATACAATCAACACCTCACCAAGCCAGCATTCGAACCCACGGCCCACGAGCCCATGACTGTGACCGTGGAACGCTAACCTCTGGACCACCAGGATACTAAAAGCAGTCCTAAACTCTGTTATATTTCTCACAAAGCCTGTTCAACTAGCTTATGAAGCCGTGAACCTCTAATGGGGACTACCAGTATCACGTAGGTGGTCAAAGTAACGTTTTACAAAATCTGGCTTCGAAACACGAGGATCCATATATATTTCATTAGCCCAATAAACCATGCGGACTTCTACATACAATCAACACCTCACCCCGAAAGGATTCGAACCCACGGCCCACGAGCCCATGACTGTGACCGGGGACTGCTACCTCTGGACCACCAGGATACTAAAAGCAGTCGTAGACTCTGTTATATTTCACTCAAAGCCTGTTTAACGAGCTTATGGCGGCGTGAACCTCTAATGGGGACTACCCGTATCTCGTAGGTGGTCAGAGTAAAGTTTTACCAAATCCGGCTTCGAAACACGAAGATCCACATATATTTCATTAGCCCAATAAAGCACGCGGACTTCTACATACAATCAACACCTCACACCCGCCAGGATTCGAACCGACGGCACACGAGCCAACAACTTTTACCGGGGAATGCTACCTCTGGACCACCAGGATACTTAAAGCAGTCCTAAACTCTGATATATTTCACACAAAGCCTGTTCAACGAACTATATGGCGCCGTGAACCTCTAATGGGGACTACCCGTATCACGTAGGTGGGTCAGAGTAAAGTTTTACCAAATCCGGCTTCGAAACACAAGGATCCATATATATTTCATTAAGCCAATAAAGCACGCGGACTTCTACATACAATCAACACCTCACCCCGCCAGGATTGGAACCCACGGCCCACAAGCCCATGACTGTGACACGGGGAACGCTACCTCTGGACCACCAGGATACTAAAAGCAGTCCTAGACTGTTAAATTTCACACAAAGTCTGTTCAACGTGCTTATGGTGCCGCGAACCTCTAATGGGGACTACCCGTAACACGTAGGTGGTCAGAGTAGCGTATTACCAAATCCGGCTTCGAAACACGAAGATCCATATATATTTCATTAGCCCAATAAAGCACGCGGACTTCTACATACAATCAACACCTCACACCGCCAGGATTCGAACCCATGGCCCACGAGCCCATGACTGTGACCGGGGAACACTACCTCTGGACCACCAGGATACTAAAAGCAGTCCTAGACTCTGTTATATTTCACACAAAGCCTGTTCAACGAGCTTATGGAGCCGTGAACCTCTAATGGGGACTACCCGTATCACGTAGGTGGTCAGAGTAACGTTTTACAAATTTTGGCTTCGAAACACGAGGATCCATATATATTTCATTAGCCCAATAAAGCACGCGGACTTCTACATACAATCAACACCTCACCCCGCCAGGATTCGAACCGACGGCACATGAGCCAACAACTGTGATCGGGGAATGCTACCTCAGGACCACCAGGATACTTAAAGCAGTCCTAGACTCTGTTAAATTTCACACAAAGCCTGTTCAACGAGCTTATGGAGCCCTGAACCTCTAATGGGGACTACCCGTATCACGTAGGTGGTCAAAGTAACGTTTTACAAAATCTGGCTTCGAAACACGAGGATCCATATATATTTCATTAGCCCAATAAAGCACGCGGACTTCTACATACAATCAACACCTCACCAAGCCAGCATTCGAACCCACGGCCCACGAGCCCATGACTGTGACCGTGGAACGCTAACCTCTGGACCACCAGGATACTAAAAGCAGTCCTAGACTCTGTTAAATTTCACACAAAGCCTGTTCAACGAGCTTATGGAGCCCTGAACCTCTAATGGGGACTACCCTTATCACGTAGGTGGTCAAAGTAACATTTTACAAATTTTGGCTTCGAAACACGAGGATCCATATATATTTCATTAGCCCAATAAAGCACGCGGACTTCTACATACAATCAACACCTCACCCCGCCAGGATTCGAACCGACGGAACACGAGCCAACAACTGTGAATGGGGAATGCTACCTCTGGACCACCAGGATACTTAAAGCAGTCCTAAACTCTGTTATATTTCACACAAAGCCTGTTCAACGAACTTATGGCGCCGCGAACCTCTAATGGGGACTACCCGCATCACGTAGGTGGTCAGAGTAGCGTATTATCAAATCCGGCTTCGAAACACGAGGATCCATATATATTTCATTAGCCCGATAAAGCGTCGGACTTCTACATACAATCAACTCCTCACCCCGCCAAGAATCAAACCCATGGTCCACGAACCCATGAATGTGACCAGGGAACGCTACCTCTGGACCACCAGGATACTAGAAGCAGTCCGAGACTCTGTTATATTTCACACAAAGCCTGTTCAACGAGCTTATGGAGCCGTGAACCTCTAATGGGGACTACCCGTATCACGTAGGTGGTCAAAGTAAC
Source organism: Homarus americanus (assembly GCF_018991925.1). Taxonomy (NCBI): domain Eukaryota; kingdom Metazoa; phylum Arthropoda; class Malacostraca; order Decapoda; family Nephropidae; genus Homarus; species Homarus americanus. The sequence goes on along the minus strand of NW_024734094.1, from coordinate 34,877 downwards.
ATTTTACAAAATCTGGCTTCGAAACACGAGGATCCATATATATTTCATTAGCCCAATAAAGCACGCGGACTTCTACATACAATCAACACCTCACCAAGCCAGCATTCGAACCCACGGCCCACGAGCCCATGACTGTGACCGGGGAACGCTAACCTCTGGACCACCAGGATACTAAAAGCAGTCCTAGACTCTGTTACATTTCACACAAAGCCTGTTCAACAAGCTTATGGAGCTGTGAACCTCTAATGGGGACTACCCGTATCTCGTAGGTGGTCAGAGTAACATTTTACCAAATCCGGATTCGAAACACGAGGATCCATATATATTTCATTAGCCCAATAAAGCACGCGGACTTCTACATACAATCAACACCTCACCCCGCCAGGATTCGAACCGACGGCACACGAGCCAACAACAGTGACCGGGGAATGCTACCTCAGGACCACCAGGATACTTAAAGCAGTCCTAAACTCTGTTATATTTCACACAAAGCCTGTTCAGCGAACTTATGGCGCCGCGAACCTCTAATGGGGACTACCCGTATCACGTAGGTGGTCAGAGTAGCGTATTACCAAATCCGGCTTCGAAACACGAGGATCCATATATATTTCATTAGCCCAATAAAGCACGCGGACTTCTACATACAATCAACTCCTCACCCCGCCAGGATTCGAACCCATGGCCCACGAACCCATGACTGTGACCAGGGAACGCTACCTCTGGACCACCAGGATACTAAAAGCAGTCCGAGACTCTGTTATATTTCACACAAAGCCTGTTCAACGAGCTTATGGAGCCGTGAACCTCTAATGGGGACTACCCGTATCACGTAGGTGGTCAAAGTAACGTTTTACAAAATCTGGCTTCGAAACACGAGGATCCATATATATTTCATTAGCCCAATAAAGCTCGCGGACTTCTACATACAATCAACACCTCACCCCGCCAGGATTCGAACCCACGGCCCACGAGCCCATGACTGTGACCGGGGAACGCTACCTCTGGACCACCAGGATACTATAAGCAGTCCTAGACTCTGTTATATTTCACACAAAGCCTGTTCAACGAGCTTAAGGCACCAAGAACCTCTAATGGGGACTACCCGTATCACGTAGGTGGTCAGAGTAACGTTTTACCAAATCCGGGCATCGAAACACGAGGATCCATATATATTTCATTAGCCCAATAAAGCTCGCGGACTTCTACATACAATCAACACCTCACCCCGCCAGGATTCGAACCCACGGCCCACGAGCCCATGACGGTGAATGGGGAACGCTACCTCTGGACCACCAGGATACTAAAAGCAGTCCTAGACTCTGTTATATTTCACACAAAACCTGTTCAACGATCTTATGGTGCCGTGAACCTCTAATGGGGACTACCCGTATCACGTAGGTGGTCAGAGTAACCTTTTACCAAATCCGGCATCGAAACACAAGGATCCATATATATTTCATTAGCCCAATAAACAACGCGGACTTCTACATACAATCAACACCTCACCCCGAAAGGATTCGAACCCACGGCCCACGAGCCCATGACTGTGACCGGGGACAGCTACCTCTGGACCATCAGGATACTAAGAGCAGTCGTAGACTCTGTTATATTTCACTCAAAGAATGTTCAACGAGCTTATGGCGCCGTGAACCTCTAATGGGGACTACCGTATTTCGTAGGTGGTCAAAGTACCATTTTACCAAATCCGGATTCGAAACACGAGGATCCATATATATTTCATTAGCCCAATAAAGCACGCGGACTTCTACATACAATCAACACCTCACCCCGCCAGGATTCAAACCCACTGCCCACGAGCCCATGATTGTGACCGGGGACTGCTACCTATGGACCACCAGGATACTTAAAGCAGTCGTCGACTCTGTTATATTTAACTCAAAGCCTGTTCAACGAGTTTATGGCGCCGTGAACCTCTAATGGGGACTACCCGTATCTTGTAGGTGGTCAGAGTAACATTTTACCAAATCCGGATTCGAAATACGAGGATCCATATATATATCATAAGCCCAATAAAGCACACGGACTTCTACATACAATCAATACCTCACCCCTCCAGGATACAAACCCACGGCCCACGAGCACATTACTGTTAATGGGGAACGTTACCTCTGGACCACCAGGATAATATAAGCAGTCCTAGACTCTGTTATATTTCACACAAAGCCTGTTCAACGAGCGTATGGCGCCGTGAACCTCTAATGGGGACTATCCGTATCACGTAGGTGGTCAGAGTAACGTTTTACCAAATCTGGCTTCGAAACACGAGGATCCATATATATCAGCCCAATAAAGCACGCGGACTTGTACATACAATCAACGCCTCACCCCACCAGGATTGGAACCCACGGCTCACGAGTCCATGAGTGTGACACGGGGAACGCTACCTCTGGACTACCAGGATACTAAAAGCATTCCTAGACTCTATTATATTTCTCACAAAGACTGTTCAACGAGCTTATGGAGCCGTGAACCTCTAATGGGGACTACCAATATCACGTAGGTGGTCAAAGTAACGTTTTACAAAATCTGGCTTCGAAACTCGAGGATCCATATATATTTCATTAGCCCAATAAACCACGCGGACTTCTACATACAATCAACACCTCACCCCGAAAGGATTCGAACCCAGGGCCCACGAGCCCATGACTGTGACCGGGGACTGCTACCTCTGGACCACCAGGATACTAAAAGCAGTCGTAGACCCTGTTATATTTCACACAAAGCCTGTTCAACGAACTTATGGCGCCGTGAACCTCTAATGGGGACTACCCGTATCACGTAGGTGGTCAGAGTAGCGTATTACCAAATCCGGCTTCGAAACACGAGGATCCATATATATTTCATTAGCCCAATAAAGCACGCGGACTTCTACATAAAATCAACACCTCACCCCGCCAGGATTCGAACCCATGGCCCACGAACCCATGACTGTGACCAGGGAACGCTACCTCTGGACCACCAGGATACTAAAAGCAGTCCGAGACTCTGTTATATTTCACACAAAGCCTGTTCAACGAGCTTATGGGCCGTGAACCTCTAATGGGGACTACCCGTATCACGTAGGTGGTCAAAGTAACGTTTTACAAATTTTGGCTTCGAAACACGAGGATCCATATATATTTCATTAGCCCAATAAAGCACGCGGACTTCTACATACAATCAACACCTCACCCCGCCAAGATTCGAACCCATGGCCCACGAACCCATGACTGTGACCAGGGAACGCTACCTCTGGACCACCAGGATACTAAAAGCAGTCCGAAACTCTGTTATGTTTCACACAAAGCCTGTTCAACGAGCTTATGGAGCCGTGAACCTCTAATGGGGACTACCCGTATCATGGAGGTGGTCAAAGTAACGTTTTACAAAATCTGGCTTCGAAACACGAGGATCCATATATATTTCATTAGCCCAATAAAGCACGCAGGCTTCTACATACAATCAACACCTCACCAAGCCAGCATTCGAACCCACGGCCGACGAGCCCATGACTGTGACCGGGGAACGCTACCTCTGGACCACCAGGATACTAAAGCAGACCTAGACTCTGTTATATTACACACAAAGCCTGTTCAACGAGCTTAAGGCACCTTGAACCTCTAATGGGGACTACCCGTATCACGTAGGTGGTCAGAGTAACGTTTTACCAAATCCGGGCATCGAAACACGAGGATCCATATATATTTCATTAGCCCAATAAAGCTCGCGGACTTTTACATACAATCAACACCTCACCCCGCCAGGATTCGAACCCACGGCCCACGAGCTCATGACGGTGAATGTGGAACGCTACCTCTGGACCACCAGGATACTAAGAGCAGTCGTAGACTCTGTTATATTTCACTCAAAGACTGTTCAACGAGCTTATGGCGCCGTGAACCTCTAATGGGGACTACCGTATTTCGTAGGTGGTCAGAGTAACATTTTACCATATCCGGATTCGAAACACGAGGATCCATATATATTTCATTAGCCCAATAAAGTACGCGGACTTCTACATACAATCAATACCTCACCCCTCCAGGATACAAACCCACGGCCCACGAGCCCATTACTGTTAATGGAGAACGTTACCTCTGGACCACCAGCATAATATAAGCAGTCCTAGACTCTGTTATATTTCACACAAAGCCTGTTCGCGGCGTATGGCGCCGTGAACCTCTAATGGGGACTATCCGTATCACGTAGGTGGTCAGAGTAACGTTTTACCAAATCTGGCTTCGAAACACGAGGATCCATATATATTTCATTAGCCCAATAAACCACGCGGGCTTCTACATACAATCAACACCTCACCCCGAAAGGATTCGAACCCACGGCCCACGAGCCCATGACTGTGACCGGGGAACGCTACCTCTGGACCACCAGGATACTAAAAGCAGACCTATACTCTGTTATATTTCACACAAAGCCTGTTCAACGAGCTTAAGGCACCGTGAACCTCTAATGGGGACTACCCGTATCACGTAGGTGGTCAGAGTAACGTTTTACCAAATCCGGGCATCGAAACACGAGGATCCATATATATTTCATTAGCCCAATAAAGCTCGCGGACTTCTACATACAATCAACACCTCACCCCGCCAGGATTCGAACCCACGGCCCACGAGCCCATGATGGTGAATGGGGAACGCTACCTCTGGACCACCAGGATACTAAAAGCAGTCCTAGACTCTGTTATATTTCACACAAAACCTGTTCAACGATCTTATGGTGCCGTGAACCTCTAAGGGGGACTACCCGTATCACGTAGGTGGTCAGAGTAACCTTTTACCATATCCGGCATCAAAACACAAGGATCCATATATATTTCATTAGCCCAATAAACAACGCGGACTTCTACATACAATCAACACCTCACCCCGAAAGGATTCGAACCCACGGCCCACGAGCCCATGACTGTGACCGGGGACAGCTACCTCTGGACCATCAGGATACTAAGAGCAGTCGTAGACTCTGTTATATTTCACTCAAAGAATGTTTAACGAGCTTATGGCGCCGTGAACCTCTAATGGGGACTACCGTATTTCGTAGGTGGTCAAAGTACCATTTTACCAAATCCGGATTCGAAACACGAGGATCCATATATATTTCATTAGCCCAATAAAGCACGCGGACTTCTACATACAATCAACACCTCACCCCGCCAGGATTCAAACCCACTGCCCACGAGCCCATGATTGTGACCGGGGACTGCTACCTATGGACCACCAGGATACTTAAAGCAGTCGTCGACTCTGTTATATTTAACTCAAAGCCTGTTCAACGAGTTTATGGCGCCGTGAACCTCTAATGGGGACTACCCGTATCTTGTAGGTGGTCAGAGTAACATTTTACCAAATCCGGATTCGAAATACGAGGATCCATATATATATCATAAGCCCAATAAAGCACACGGACTTCTACATACAATCAATATCTCACCCCTCCAGGATACAAACCCACCGCCCACGAGCACATTACTGTTAATGGGGAACGTTACCTCTGGACCACCAGGATAATATAAGCAGTCCTAGACTCTGTTATATTTCACACAAAGCCTGTTCAACGAGCGTATGGCGCCGTGAACCTCTAATGGGGACTATCCGTATCACGTAGGTGGTCAGAGTAACGTTTTACCAAATCTGGCTTCGAAACACGAGGATCCATATATATCAGCCCAATAAAGCACGCGGACTTGTACATACAATCAACGCCTCACCCCACCAGGATTGGAACCCACGGCTCACGAGTCCATGAGTGTGACACGGGGAACGCTACCTCTGGACTACCAGGATACTAAAAGCATTCCTAGACTCTATTATATTTCTCACAAAGACTGTTCAACGAGCTTATGGAGCCGTGAACCTCTAATGGGGACTACCAATATCACGTAGGTGGTCAAAGTAACGTTTTACAAAATCTGGCTTCGAAACTCGAGGATCCATATATATTTCATTAGCCCAATAAACCACGCGGACTTCTACATACAATCAACACCTCACCCCGAAAGGATTCGAACCCAGGGCCCACGAGCCCATGACTGTGACCGGGGACTGCTACCTCTGGACCACCAGGATACTAAAAGCAGTCCGAGACTCTGTTATATTTCACACAAAGCCTGTTCAACGAACTTACGGCGCAGCGAACCTCTAATGGGGACTACCCGTATCACGTAGGTGGTCAAAGTAACGTTTTACAAATTTTGGCTTCGAAACACGAGGATCCATATATATTTCATTAGCCCAATAAAGCACGCGGACTTCTACATACAATCAACTCCTCACCCCGCCAAGATTCGAACCCATGGCCCACGAACCCATGACTGTGACCAGGGAACGCTACCTCTGGACCACCAGGATACTAAAAGCAGTCCGAGACTCTGTTATGTTTCACACAAAGCCTGTTCAACGAGCTTATGGAGCCGTGAACCTCTACTGGGGACTACCCGAATCACGTAGGTGGTCAAAGTAACGTTTTACAAAATCTGGCTTCGAAACACGAGGATCCATATATATTTCATTAGCCCAATAAAGCACGCGGGCTTCTACATACAATCAACACCTCACCAAGCCAGCATTCGAACCCACGGCCCACGAGCCCATGGCTGTGACCGGGGAACGCTACCTCTGGACCACCAGGATACTAAAAGCAGACCTAGACTCTGTTATATTTCACACAAAGCCTGTTCAACGAGCTTAAGGCACCGTGAACCTCTAATGGGGACTACCCGTATCACGTTGGTGGTCAGAGTAACGTTTTACCAAATCCGGGCATCGAAACACGAGGATCCATATATATTTCATTAGCCCAATAAACAACGCGGACTTCTACATACAATCAACACCTCACCCCGAAAGGATTCGAACCCACGGCCCACGAGCCCATGACTGTGACCGGGGACAGCTACCTCTGGACCACCAGGATACTAAGAGCAGTCGTAGACTCTGTTATATTTCACTCAAAGACTGTTCAACGAGCTTATGGCGCCGTGAACCTCTAATGGGGACTACTGTATTTCGTAGGTGGTCAGAGTAACATTTTACCAAATCCGGATTCGAAACACGAGGATCCATATATATTTCATTAGCCCAATAAAGCACGCGGACTTCTACATACAATCAATACCTCACCCCTCCAGGATACAAACCCACGGCCCACGAGCCCATTACTGTTAATGGGGAACGTTACCTCTGGACCACCAGGATAATATAAGCAGTCCTAGACTCTGTTATATTTCACACAAAGCCTGTTCAACGAGCGTATGGCGCCGTGAACCTCTAATGGGGACTATCCGTATCACGTAGGTGGTCAGAGTAACGTTTTACCAAATCTGGCTTCGAAACACGAGGATCCATATATATTTCATTAGCCCAATAAACCACGCGGGCTTCTACATACAATCAACACCTCACCCCGAAAGGATTCGAACCCACGGCCCACGAGCCCATGACTGTGACCGGGGACTGCTACCTCTGGACCACCAGGATACTAAAAGCAGTCCTAGACTCTGTTACATTTCACACAAAGCCTGTTCAACGAGCTTATGGAGCCGTGAACCTCTAATGGGGACTACCCGTATCTCGTAGGTGGTCAGAGTAACATCTTACCAAATCCGGATTCGAAACACGAGGATCCATATATATTTCATTAGCCCAATAAAGCACTCGGACTTGTACATACAATCAACGCCTCACCCCACCAGGATTGGAACCCACGGCTCACGAGTCCATGAGTGTGACACGGGGAACGCTACCTCTGGACTACCAGGATACTAAAAGCATTCCTAGACTCTGTTATATTTCTCAAAAAGCCTGTTCAACGAGCTTATGGAGCCGTGAACATCTAATGGGGACTACCAATATCATGTAGGTGGTCAAAGTAACATTTTACAAAATCTGGCTCCGAAACTCGAGGATCCATATATATTTCATTAGCCCAATAAACCACGCGGGCTTCTACATACAATCAACACCTCACCCCGAAAGGATTCGAACCCACGGCCCACGAGCCCATGACTGTGACCGGGGACTGCTACCTCTGGACCACCAGGATACTAAAAGCAGTCCTAGACTCTGTTACATTTCACACAAAGCCTGTTCAACGAGCTTATGGAGCCGTGAACCTCTAATGGGGACTACCCGTATCTCGTAGGTGGTCAGAGTAACATTTTACCAAATCCGGATTCGAAACACGAGGATCCATATATATTTCATTAGCCCAATAAAGCACGCGGACTTCTACATACAATCAACACCTCACCCCGCCAGGATTCGAACTGACGGCACACGAGCCAACAACAGTGACCGGGGAATGCTACCTCAGGACCACCAGGATACTTAAAGCAGTCCTAAACTCTGTTATATTTCACACAAAGCCTGTTCAACGAACTTATGGCGCCGCGAACCTCTAATGGGGACTACCCATATCACGTAGGTGGTCAGAGTAGCGTATTACCAAATCCGGCTTCGAAACACGAGGATCCATATATATTTCATTAGCCCAATAAAGCACGCGGACTTCTACATACAATCAACTCCTCACCCCGCCAGGATTCGAACCCATGGCCCACGAGCCCATGACTGTGACCAGGGAACGCTACCTCTGGACCACCAGGATACTAAAAGCAGTCCGAGACTCTGTTATATTTCACACAAAGCCTGTTCAACGAGCTTATGGCACCGTGAACCTCTAATGGGGACTACCCGTATCACGTAGGTGGTCAGAGTAACGTTTTACCAAATCCGGCATCGAAACACGAGGATCCATATATATTTCATTAGCCCAATAAAGCACGCGGACTTCTACATACAATCAACACCTCACCCCGCCAGGATTCGAACCCATGGCCCACGAGCCCATGACGGTGAATGGGGAACGCTACCTCTGGACCACCAGGATACTAAAAGCAGTCCTAGACTCTGTTATATTTCACAAAAAAACCTGTTCAACGATCTTATGGTGCCGTGAACCTCTAATGGGGCTACCCGTATCACGTAGGTGGTCAGAGTAACCTTTTACCAAATCCGGCATCGAAACACAAGGATCCATATATATTTCATTAGCCCAATAAACAATGCGGACTTCTACATACAATCAACACCTCACCCCGAAAGGATTCGAACCCACGGCCCACGAGCCCATGAATGTGACCGGGGACAGCTACCTCTGGACCACCAGGATACTAAGAACAGTCGTAGACTCTGTTATATTTCACTCAAAGACTGTTCAATGAGCTTATGGCGCCGTGAACCTCTAATGGGGACTACCGTATTTCGTAGGTGGTCAGAGTAAAGTTTTACCAAATCCGGATTCGAAACACAAGGATCCATATATATTTCATAAGCCCAATAAAGCACGCGGACTTCTACATACAATCAACACCTCACCCCGCCAGGATTCAAACCCACTGCCCACGAGCCCATGATTGTGACCGGGGACTGCTACCTATGAACCACCAGGATACTTAAAGCAGTCGTAGACTCTGTTATATTTAACTCAAAGCCTGTTCAACGAGTTTATGGCGCCGTGAACCTCTAATGGGGACTACCGTATTTCGTAGGTGGTCAGAGTAACATTTTACCAAATCCGGATTCGAAACACGAGGATCCATATATATTTCATTAGCCCAATAAAGCACGCGGACTTCTACATACAATCAATACCTCACCCCGAAAAGTTCGAACCCCGTACAAGGCCCATGACTGTGACGAGGGACAAGCTACCTCTGGACCATCAGGATACTAAGAGCAGTAAATGAACTCTATTATGTTCACTCAAAAGACTGTTCAGCCGAGGCTTATATGGCGCCGTGAACCTCTAATGAGGACTACCGCATTTAAACAGGTGGTCAGGTAACATTTTACCAAATCGGTTAAAACAGGATCCATATATATTTCATTAGCCCAATAAAGCACGCGGACTTCTACATACAATCAATACCTCACCCCTCCAGGATACAAACCCACGGCCCACGAGCCCATTACTGTTAATGGGGAACGTTACCTCTGGACCACCAGGATAATATAAGCAGTCCTAGACTCTGTTATATTTCACACAAAGCCTGTTCAACGAGCGTATGGCGCCGTGAACCTCTAATGGGGACTATCCGTATCACGTAGGTGGTCAGAGTAACGTTTTACCAAATCTGGCTTCGAAACACGAGGATCCATATATATCAGCCCAATAAAGCACGCGGACTTGTACATACAATCAACGCCCCACCCTACCAGGATTGGAACCCACGGCTCACGAGTCCATGAGTGTGACACGGGGAACGCTACCTCTGGACTACCAGGATACTAAAAGCATTCCTAGACTCTGTTATATTTCTCAAAAAGCCTGTTCAACGAGCTTATGGAGCCGTGAACCTCTAATGGGGACTACCAATATCACGTAGGTGGTCAAAGTAACGTTTTACAAAATCTGGCTTCGAAACTCGAGGATCCATATATATTTCATTAGCCCAATAAACCACGCGGGCTTCTACATACAATCAACACCTCACCCCGAAAGGATTCGAACCCACGGCCCACGAGCCCATGACTGTGACCGGGGACTGCTACCTCTGGACCACCAGGATACTAAAAGCAGTCGTAGACTCTGTTATATTTCACTCAAAGCCTGTTCAACGAGCTTATGGCGGCGTGAACCTCTAATGGGGACTACCCGTATCTCGTAGGTGGTCAGATTAACATTTTACCAAATCCGGATTCGAAACACGAGGATCCATATATATTTCATTGGCCCAATAAAGCACGCGGAGTTCTACATACAATCAACACCTCACCCCGCCAGGATTCGAACCCATGGCCCACGAGCCCATGACTGTGACCGGGGAATGCTACCTCTGGACCACCACGATACTAAAAGCAGTCCTACACTCTGTTAAATTTCACACAAAGTCTGTTCAACTCGCTTATGGCGCCGTGAACCTCTAATGGGGACTACCCGAATCACTTAGGTGGTTAGAGTAACGTTTTACCAAATCCGGCTTCGAAACACGAGGATCCATATATATTTCATTAGCCCAATAAAGCACGCGGACTTCTACATACAATCAACACCTCACACCGCCTGGATTCGAACCCATGGCCCACGAGCCCATGACTGTGACCGGGGAACACTACCTCTGGACCACCAGGATACTAAAAGCAGTCCTAGACTCTGTTATATTTCACACAAAGCCTGTTCAACGAGCTTATGGAGCGGTGAACCTCTAATGGGGACTACCCGTATCATGTAAGTGGTCAAAGTAACGTTTTACAAAATCTGGCTTCGAAACACGAGGATCCATATATATTACATTAGCCCAATAAAGCACGCGGACTTCTACATACAATCAACACCTCATCAAGCCAGCATTCGAACCCACGGCCCACGAGCCCATGACTGTGACCGAGGAACGATACCTCTGGACCACCAGGATACTAAAAGCAGTCCTAGACTCTGTTATATTTCACACAAAGCCTGATCAACGAGCTTAAGGCACCGTGAACCTCTAATGGGGACTACCCGTATCACGTAGGTGGTCAGAGTAACGTTTTACCAAATCCGGCATCGAAACACGAGGATCCATATATATTTCATTAGCCCAATAAAGCTCGCGGACTTCTACATACAATCAACACCTCACCCCACCAGGATTCGAACCCACGGCTCACGAGCCCATGACGGTGAATGGGGAAAGCTACCTCTGGACCACCAGGATACTAAAAGCAGTCCTAGACTCTGTTATATATCACACAAAGCCTGTTCAACGATCTTATGGTGCCGTGAACCTCAAATGGGGACTACCCGTATCACGTAGGTGGTCAGAGTAACCTTTTACCAAATCCGGCATCGAAACACAAGGATCCATATATATTTCATTAGCCCAATAAAGCACGCGGACTTCTACATACAATCAACACCTCACCCCGCCAGGATTCGAACCCACTGCCCACGAGCCCATGATTGTGACCGGCGACTGCTACCTATGGACCACCAGGATACTTAAAGCAGTCGTCGACTCTGTTATATTTCACTCAAACCCTGTTCAGCGAGTTTATGGCGCCGTGAACCTCTAATGGGGACTACCCATATCACGTAGGTGGTCAGAGTAGCGTATTACCAAATCCGGCTTCGAAACACGAGGATCCATATATACTGTATTTCATTAGCCCAATAATGCACGCGGACTTCTACATACAATCAATACCTCACCCCTTCAGGATACGAACCCACGGCCCACGAGCCCATGACTGTGACCGGGGAATGCTACGTCTGGACCACCACGATAATAAAGCAGTCCTACACTCTGTTAAATTTCACACAAAGTCTGTTCAACTCGCTTATGGCGCCGTGAACCTCTAATGGAGACTACCCGTATTTCGTAGGTGGTCACAGTAACGTTTTACAAATCTGGCTTTGAAACACGAGGATCCATATATATTTCATTAGCCCAATAAAGCACGCGGACTTCTACATACAATGAACACCTCACCCCTCCAGGATACGAACCCACGGCCCACGAGCCCATGACTGTGACCGGGGAATGCTACCTCTGGACCACCAGGATACTAAAAGCAGTCCTAGACTGTTAAATTTCACACAAGAAGAAGTCTGTTCAACAAGGCTTATGGTGCGCGAGGCCTCTAATGAGGACTACCCATTATCCACGTGAGTGGTTAGAGTAACGTTTTACCAAATCCGGCTTAAACACGAGATCCATATATATTTCATTAGCCCAATAATGCCGCGGACTACCATACAATCAACACCTCACCCCACCAGGATTCGAACCCACAGCCCACGAGCCCATGACTGTGACCGTGGAACGCTACCTCTGGACCACCAGGATACTAAAAGTAGTCCTAAATTCTGTTATATTTCACACAAAGCATGTTCAACGAGCTTATGGCGCCGTGAACCTCTAATGGGGACTACCCGTATCACGTAGGTGGTCAGAGTAACGTTTTACCAAATCCGGCTTCGAAACACGAGGATCCATATATATTTCATTAGCCCAATAAAGCACGCGGACTTCTACATACAATGAACACCTCACCCCTCCAGGATATGAACCCACGGCCCACGAGCCCATGACTGTGACCGGGGAATGCTACCTCTGGACCACCAGGATACTAAAAGCAGTCCTAGACTGTTAAATTTCACACAAAGTCTGTTCAACGAGCTTATGGTGCCGCGAACCTCTAATGGGGACTACCCGTAACACGTAGGTGGTCAGAGTAACGTTTTACCAAATCCGGATTCGAAACACGAGGATCCACATATATTTCATTAGCCCAATAAATCACGCGGACTTCTACATACAATCAACACCTCACCCCGCCAGGATTCGAACCGACGGCACACGAGCCAACAACTGTGACCGGGGAATGCTACCTCTGGACCACCAGGATACTTAAAGCAGTCCTAAACGCTGTAATGTTTCACACAAAGCCTGTTCAACGAACTTATGGCGCCGCGAACCTCTAATGGGGACTACCCGTATCACGTAGGTGGTCAGAGTAGCGTATTACCAAATCCGGCTTCGAAACACGAGGATCCATATATATTTCATTAGCCCAATAAAGCACGCGGACTTCTACATACAATCAACTCCTCTCCCCGCCAAGATTCGAACCCATGGCCCACGAATCCATGACTGTGGCCAGGGAACGCTACCTCTGGACCACCAGGATACTAAAAGCAGTCCGAGACTCTGTTATATTTCACACAAAGAGTGTTCAACGAGCTTATGGAGCCGTGAACCTCTAATGGGGACTACCCGTATCACGTAGGTGGTCAAAGTAACGTTTTACAAATTTTGGCTTCGAAACACGAGGATCCATATATATTTCATTAGCCCAATAAAGCTCGCGGACTTCTACATACCATCAACACCTCACCCGGCCAGGATTCGAACCCTCGGCCCACGAGCCCATGACGGTGAATGGGGAACGCTACCTCTGGACTACCAGGATACTAAAAGCAGTCCTAGACTCTGTTATATTTCACACAAAGCCTGTTCAACGAGCTTATGGCGCCGTGAACCACTAATGGGGATTACATGTATCACATAGGTGGTCAGAGTAACGTTTTACCAAATCCGGCGTCGTAACAAGAGGATCCATATATATTTCATTAGCCCAATAAAGCACGCGGACTTCTACATACAATGAACACGCCACCCCGCCAGGATTCGAACCCACGGCTTAGGAGCCCACGACTGTGACCAGGGAACGCTACCTCTGGACCACCAGGATACTAAAAGCAGTCGTAAACTCTGTTATATTTCACACAAAGCCTATTCAACGAGCTTATGGCGCCGTGAACCTCTAATGGGGACTACCCGTATCACGTAGGAGGTCAGAGTAACATTTTACCAAATCGGGCTTCGAAACACGAGGATCCATATGTATTTCATTAGCCCAATAGAGCACGTGGACTTCTACGTACAATCAACACCTCACCCCGCCAGGATTCGAACCCACGGCCCACGAGCCCACGACTGTGACCGAGGAACGCTACCTCTGGACCACCAGGATAAAAAAGCAGTCCTAGACTCTGTTATTTTTCACACAAAGCCTGTTGAACAAGCTTATGGCGCCGTGAACCTTTAATGGGGATTACCCGTATCACGTAGGTGGTCAGAGTAACGTTTTACCAAATTCGGCTTCGAAACAAGAGGATCTATATATATTTCATTACCCCAATAAAGCATGCGGACTTCTACATACAATGAACACGCCACCCCGCCAGGATTCGAACCCACGGCCCACGAGCCCATGACTGTGACCGGTGAATGCTACCTCTGGACCACCAGGATACTAAAAGCAGTCCTAGACTCTGTTATATTTCACACAAAGCCTGTTCAACGAGCTTATGGCGCCGTGAACCTCTAATGGGGACTACCCGTATCACGTAGGTGGTCAGATTAAGGTTTTACCAAATCCGGCTTCGAAACACGAGGATCCATATATATTTCATTAGCCCAATAAAGCACGTGGACTTCTATGTACAATCAACACCTCACCCAGCCAGGATTCGAACCCACGCCCCACGAGCCCACGACTGTGACCGGGGAACGCTACCTCTGGACCACCAGGAAACTCAAAGCAGTCCTAGACTCTGTTATATTTCACACAAAGCCTGTTCAACGAGCTTAAGGCGCCGTGAACCTCTTTTGGGGATTATGCGTATCACGTAGGTGGTCAGAGTAACGTTTTACCAAATCCGGCTTCGTAACAAGAGGATCCATATATATTTCATTAGCCCAATAAAGCACGCGGACTTCTACATACAATGAACACGCCACTCCGCCAGGATTCGAACCCACGGCCCAGGAGCCCACGACTGTGACCAGGGAACGCTACTTCTGGACCACCAGGATACTAAAAGCAGTCGTAAACTCTGTTATATTTCACACAAAGCCTGTTCAACGAACTTTTGGCGCCGTGAACCTCTAATGGGGACTACCCGTATCACGTAGGAAGTCAGAGTAACGTTTTACGAAATCCGGCTTCGAAACAAGAGGATCCATATATATTTCATTAGCCCAATAAAGCACGCGGACTTCTACATACAATGAACACGCCACCCCGCCAGGATTCGAACCCACGGCCCACGAGCCCATGACTGTGACCGGGGAACGCTACCTCTGGACCACCAGGATACTAAAAGCAGTCCTAGACTCTGTTATATTTCACACAAAGCCTGTTCAACGTGCTTATAGCGCCGTGAACCTCTAATGGGGACTACCCGTATCACGTAGGTGGTCAGAGTAAGGTTTTACCAAATCCGGCTTCGAAACACGAGGATCCATATATATTTCATTAGCCCAATAAAGCACGTGGACTTCTATGTACAATCAACACCTCACCCCGCCAGGATTCGAATCCACGGCCCACGAGCCCACGACTGTGACCGGGGAACGCTACCTCTGGACCACCAGGATACTCAAAGCAGTCCTAGACTCTGTTATATTTCACACAAAGCTTGTTGAACGAGCTTATGGCGCCGTGAACCTTTAATGGGGACTACCCGTATCACGTAGGTGGTCAGAGTAAGGTTTTACCAAATCCGGCTTCGAAACACGAGGATCCATATATATTTCATTAGCCCAATAAAGCACGTGGACTTCTACGTACAATCAACACCTCACCCCGCCAGGATTCGAATCGACGGCCCATGAGCCCATGACTGTGACCGGGGAACGCTACCTCTGGACCACCAGGATACTAAAAGCAGTCCTAGACTCTGTTATATTTCACACAAAGCCTGTTCAACGAGCTTATGGCGCCGTGAACCTCTAATGGGGACTACCCATATCTTGAAGGTGGTCAGAGTAACGTTTTACCAAATCCGGCTTCGAAACACGAAGATCCATATATATTTCATTCGCCGAATAAAGCACGCGGAATTCGACATATAATCAACACCTCACCCCGCCAGGATTCGAACCGACGGCCGACGAGCCCATGACTGTCACCGGGGAACGCTACCTCTGGACCACCAGGATACTAAAAGCAGTCCTAGCCTCTGTTAAATTTCACACAAAGTCTGTTCAACGAGCTTATGGTGCCGCGAACCTCTAATGGGGACTACCCGTAACACGTAGGTGGTCAGAGTAACGTTTTACCAAATCCGGATTCGAAACACGAGGATCCACATATATTTCATTAGCCCAATAAATCACGCGGACTTCTACATACAATCAACACCTCACCCCGCCAGGATTCGAACCGACGGTACACGAGCCAACAACTGTGACCGGGGAATGCTACCTCTGGACCTCCAGGATACTTAAAGCAGTCCTAAACTCTGTTATATTTCACACAAAGCCTGTTCAACGAACTTATGGCGCCGTGAACCTCTAATGGGGACTACCCTTATCTCGTAGGTGGTCAGAGTAACATTTTACCAAATCCGGATTCGAAACACGAGGATCCATATATATTTCATTAACCCAATAGAGCATGCGGACTTCTACATACAATCAACACCTCACCCCGCCAGGATTGGAACCCACGGCCCACAAGCCCATGACTGTGACACGGGGAACGCTACCTCTGGACCACCAGGATACTAAAAGCTGTCCAAGACTGTTAAATTTCACACAAAGTCTGTTCAACGAGCTTATGGTGCCGCGAACCTCTAATGGGGACTACCCGTATCACGTAGGTGGTCAATGTTAGATATTCTGGGTAATAAGTTCTATATACAGGAGAGAACACAAACACCTGTATAGTTTTGTAGGTTCGGTTTACTGGATAAGAGTATGTACACAGAGGTGGATAGCACTGCTCCTAGCTAAGCCTCTTGGTCAACTACCATAGACGACGTATGGCAAGTGATACATTAGCAGCTTCCATACGTCGCCAGGCATACTAATTAAGCGTGTGGGATATGGTATAACATTGCCACACGCTGCTAGCTAAGGAATAAATATAAATGGAGCACATACATAATATACATACATAATATATAATCCAGCATACATAATATACATACACCTCCCTCCCCCCTATACGCTCATAGCAAAGTCTTGAGCGGACCTTTTCTTCTGGATCCGTTCTGAGCGTCGAGGGACTCGATCACTGGGAAGGGTATGGGACTCAACACTGGTGGCGGGGCCAGCAGAAGGCATTGTTACGGGGCGGAGAAAACGGCGGTTCCTCCACCACACACGACCACTGGGTAACCGCACCTGGTAGTCCCGTGACCTACCGAGACCCATGACTACGCCTACTTTGTCCCAACGTAGGGAGGTCGGGTCCTGAACACGGACTTGGGTGCCGACACTCAACCTGGGGAGAGAACGGGCGTGGTCGTTGTAGCGGGCGACGACGTCCTGAACACGTTCGGCGGCTCGGCGATCACAATCCTCTGTCTTGGCCTGCCACTCCTTGGAGAAGGATTGAGGGTGAGCAGGGACACAAGAACGAAGGGGGCGTCCATACAAGACCTGGGCAGGGGAGCGTCCGGTGTAGTTAGGTGTGTTGCGGAGTTCAAGAAGACCCCGGTCGAAGGCCTCGCAGTCAATATTCCCAAAAGGGGCCACCTTAAGGATGAGGTGCTTCAAAGATTTGACAGCAGCCTCAGCGTGGCCGTTGGACTGCGGGTAATGGGGCGATGACAACACATGCCGGACTCCCCATCGGTCAAGGAACGCAGCAAAGTCCCGGCTTGTGAACTGAGGCCCTCCGTCGGTTCGCAGGCGTACAGGAACGCCCACGTCACGGAAGTAGTGGCGGAACTTGCTGATGGTGGCGGCAGACGTCGTGTCATTACCGCCCTTGATGACAACCGGCCAACCAGAGAGACGGTCGACGATAACCAGGAAGGACTTTCCTGACACACAGAAAAAGTCGGCCGACACAGACTCAAAGGGGCGGGTGGGGTTGTCGTCACTCATGAAGGGTACCTGCTGCTGGCTGGGTTGTAATACGTGGCGGGGCTTACACACCTGGACAGCATTGGAGATGTCGGGGTCGATGCCAGGCCGGAACACAGTCTGTCGTGCACGTCGTTTGGTGGCCTCAGCTCCACGGTGACTGTCGTGAAGGCGAGCCAAGGCGTGGGGACGTGATGCAGCAGGGACAACTACCGAAGGAGAGGTGTCACTGGCCAGAGGTAGGGGTAGGGCGGCAGCAGGGTAGTTGCTGCTCCCTTCATGCACCCTGTTGGCGTAATTTACCTCGAGAATCGGTGTTGGGAAGTCCTGGGAGATGATGGCCAACTCTTGACAATGTCTGTAGGACAGCAAGGGAGTCGGGACACCATTATGCACGTCAATCCAGGCCTGACACGACCTGTTGCCAAAGGTGACATGTGCATAGAGTGAACCCAGGGCTGGGGCCATCTGTGAACCATCTGCCATAAAGCGGAGGTCCTCGGGAGGCGGTCCTAGATCGCTTGGAGAGAGCCCCAAGCATCGCAAATGCTGGGGACCGATGACTGTAGCATCAGCGCCGGTGTCGGGCAACATCTGAAGACGGGATGACACACCGCCGTAGGTCACGATGACGCTGATGTACTGGGGGACTTTGGTCCTGGGATGCGAGGAGTACACCCTCCTAAAATGGGTCGGGCTTTGTCCAGGGTCGTCGTGCCTCTGATTTGGCGACTGTGGGCGGCCCTCACTGGTAGAAGGGCGCCGAAGCTTCCGCCGACGCTGTTCCTTGGGTTCGTGGGTAGGGCAACACTTGTCATAGTGGCCCAGACGACCGCACACATTGCACTGTACGTACTTAGCTGGGCACCGCACTGTGAGCGACCAGTGGCCCATACGGTCGCAACTGTTGCAGGTAGACTGAGCAGCTGGACACACCTGTGTTCCGTGCTGCTTACCACAGTTGTTACAAAATGAACCGGGCGTGGACGTGGTGGGCGAAGGCGTAGGAACAGACTTCTTGTCCTTGTACCGGGACACAGCGCGTACAGCTGTAGGGGGAGCTCGGATGGCAGAGGTGACACACCTGGCAGCCTCATAGGAGCGACATATCGTCAACACATCCTTGAGAGAAGAGGAAGAGTCGAGGGAGGTGAGGCGTTGGACAAGTTCCTCGTCCTTAACACCCATCAGGATCACCTGCTTCAACTGGGTCTCCTCGCACTGCTGGTGGTGGCCTAAACATATGTCTACCTCTTTCGAGGCTCTCTTAAGACGTACATAAAAAGCGTCAAAAGACTCACCCTGTCTGCAGCTAAACAATTCCCTCCTGCGCAGGGCTTCATTCTGCTGTCCTTTGATGTGCCGTTGTAGAACGTCCAGTACCTCCTCTACAGACAGCGAAGAGGTTGGGGGTACCTGCAACGTATGTTCTAAGACACGCTGAACTTCCAAGGACAGGCACATACGCAGCTGGATGAGTTGTTTAGGCTGTGACAAACTCTGGAGATCCACCATTGTAGCATAATCAGCCCACCGCCGCCGCCATTCGCGAAAAGTCTGGAAATTTACATCAGGCTCCAAGATGGGCGGCGTTTGAGCTGCTGCTTTAGGTGGGGCTGGGGGGCGTGAAGGAAGCATGGATGAGGTATCTGAACCATTCAGTACCGAGGCAGTGTTAGAGCCAGGGGCTTGGTTAACAGTGAGGCGAGATATCAAGGCTTCAAACCGTGCACTGTCTTCCATTCTCCGTTGTTGGTCTCGTTCTGCCTCTGCTTGCCTTCTGTGCTCATCCGCCAAACGTCTGTGAGCTTCATCCTCGCGTCTCTCATCTCTCATAAACTTCATTAAGGCAATTATCTCTGGAGATAACGCTGAATGTTGGGGTGAAGGGCTGCGCGATGTTGTGGGAGCTGGGCCGGCCTGGTCATCCATCTCTGGGGGACTATCATCCGCTTGACTCATCCAGGCGCTGGGTCCACGGCTACGTAAGGCATGAGACATAACTACTTTATCTGTGTACTGTGTCTTAAATCAGTGTTGACCGGTCAGCCCGTCGTATCAACAAGATTTCAGACAAAAAAATTTAATTAAATACACAGATAAGTAGGTTATATATATATAAAATATATATAAGAAACCGCGCGGTCAGCCAGTGTTAGTACATGTATGTGTGTGTGTGTGTGTGTGTGTGTGTGTCCCAGGCAGGCAGAGCGTCTCGCCCCAGCTGTGAGGGGGGGTGGAGGCGGCGCTGTGAGGGAGGGGGGTGGAGACAGGAGTAGCTCAGTCGCTCTCTGTAAACGGTCAGAGGAGGGTGCGCTGAGCTCTACACCCCACAAATGCCCAGAACATGCCGTATACCTTGGAAATCCGTTCGAACAAGGTCACACATGAATGGCACGAAACACAATCCAAATATTAAAATGTTCTAAGTTTTAATAAATTGTTTACTGGATAAGAGTATGTACACAGAGGTGGGTAGCACTGCTCCCTAGCTAAGCTCTTGGTCAACTACCATAGACGACGTATGGCAAGTGATACATTAGCAGCTTCCATACGTCGCCAGGCACATTAATTAAGCATGTGGGATATGGTAATAACATTGCCACGCGCTGCTAGCTAGGCTGTATAAATATAAATGGAGCACATACATAATATACATACATAATACATAATCCAGCATACATAATATACATACAGTCAGAGTAACGTCTTACCAAATCTGGCTTCGAAACACGAGGATCCATATATATATTTCATTAGCCCAATAAAACAGGTGGACTTCTACATAAAATGAACATCTCACCCCGCCAGGATTCTAACCCACGGCCCACGAGCCCATGACTGTGACAGGGGAACGCTACCTCTGGACCACCAGGATACTAAAAGCAGTCCTAGACTCTGTTATATTTCACACAAAGCCTGTTCAACGAGCTTATGGAGTCGTGAACCTCTAATGGGGACTACCCATATCACGTAGGTGGTCAAAGTAACGTTTTACAAATTTTGGCTTCGAAACACGAGGATCCATATATATTTCATTAGCCCAATAAAGCTCGCGGACTTCTACATACCATCAACACCTCACCCGGCCAGGATTCGAACCCTCGGCCCACGAGCCCATGACGGTGAATGGGGAACGCTACCTCTGGACTACCAGGATACTAAAAGCAGTCCTAGACTCTGTTATATTTCACACAAAGCCTGTTCAACGAGCTTATGGCGCCGTGAACCACTAATGGGGATTACATGTATCACATAGGTGGTCAGAGTAACGTTTTACCAAATCCGGCGTCGTAACAAGAGGATCCATATATATTTCATTAGCCCAATAAAGCACGCGGACTTCTACATACAATGAACACGCCACCCCGCCAGGATTCGAACCCACGGCCCAGGAGCCCACGACTGTGACCAGGGAACGCTACCTCTGGACCACCAGGATACTAAAAGCAGTTGTAAACTCTGTTATATTTCACACAAAGCCTGTTCAACGAGCTTATGGCGCCGTGAACCTCTAATGGAGACTACCCGTATCACGTAGGAGGTCAGAGTAACATTTTACCAAATCGGGCTTCGAAACACGAGGATCCATATGTATTTCATTAGCCCAATAGAGCACGTGGACTTCTACGTACAATCAACACCTCACCCCGCCAGGATTCGAACCCACGGCCCACGAGCCCACGACTGTGACTGAGGAACGCTACCTCTGGACCACCAGGATAAAAAAGCAGTCCTAGACTCTGTTATTTTTCACACAAAGCCTGTTGAACAAGCTTATGGCGCCGTGAACCTTTAATGGGGATTACCCGTATCACGTAGGTGGTCAGAGTAACGTTTTACCAAATTCGGCTTCGAAACAAGAGGATCTATATATATTTCATTACCCCAATAAAGCATGCGGACTTCTACATACAATGAACACGCCACCCCGCCAGGATTCGAACCCACGGCCCACGAGCCCATGACTGTGACCGGTGAATGCTACCTCTGGACCACCAGGATACTAAAAGCAGTCCTAGACTCTGTTATATTTCACACAAAGCCTGTTCAACGAGCTTATGGCGCCGTGAACCTCTAATGGGGACTACCCGTATCACGTAGGTGGTCAGATTAAGGTTTTACCAAATCCGGCTTCGAAACACGAGGATCCATATATATTTCATTAGCCCAATAAAGCACGTGGACTTCTATGTACAATCAACACCTCACCCAGCCAGGATTCGAACCCACGGCCCACGAGCCCACGACTGTGACCGGGGAACGCTACCTCTGGACCACCAGGAAACTCAAAGCAGTCCTAGACTCTGTTATATTTCACACAAAGCCTGTTCAACGAGCTTAAGGCGCCGTGAACCTCTTTTGGGGATTATGCGTATCACGTAGGTGGTCAGAGTAACGTTTTACCAAATCCGGCTTCGTAACAAGAGGCTCCATATATATTTCATTATTATCATGCGGACTTCTACGCCACCCATGGGATTCAGACCTGTTAGGAGCCTGACTGTGACCAGGGAACGCTACTTCTGGACCACCAGGATACTAAAAGCATTCGTAAACTCTGTTATATTTCACACAAAGCCTGTTCAACGAACTTTTGGCGCCGTGAACCTCTAATGGGGACTACCCGTATCACGTAGGAAGTCAGAGTAACGTTTTACGAAATCCGGCTTCGAAACAAGAGGATCCATATATATTTCATTAGCCCAATAAAGCACGCGGACTTCTACATACAATGAACACGCCACCCCGCCAGGATTCGAACCCACGGCCCACGAGCCCATGACTGTGACCGGGGAACGCTACCTCTGGACCACCAGGATACTAAAAGCAGTCCTAGACTCTGTTATATTTCACACAAAGCCTGTTCAACGTGCTTATAGCGCCGTGAACCTCTAATGGGGACTACCCGTATCACGTAGGTGGTCAGAGTAAGGTTTTACCAAATCCGGCTTCAAAACACGAGGATCCATATATATTTCATTAGCCCAATAAAGCACGTGGACTTCTATGTACAATCAACACCTCACCCCGCCAGGATTCGAACCCCGCCAGGATTCGAATCCACGGCCCACGAGCCCACGACTGTGACTGGGGAACGCTACCTCTGGACCACCAGGATACTCAAAGCAGTCCTAGACTCTGTTATATTTCACACAAAGCTTGTTGAACGAGCTTATGGCGCCGTGAACCTTGGCTTGGGACCACCAGATCAATGTAGGTGGTCAGAGTGGGGGCGGGTTTACCAAACCGCTTCAAAACACCTAGGATCCATATATATTTCTATTAGCCCACACAGCACGTGGACTTCACGCATAATCAACACCTCACCCCGCCAGATTCGAATCGACGCCCATGAGCTCATGACTGTGGACCGGGAACGCTGAATTCTTGGACCACCAGGATACATAAAAGCAGTCCTAGGACTCTGTTATAGAGGCCACACAAAAGCCTGTTCAACGAGCTTAGTGGCGCTGCAACCTCTAATGGGACTACCCATATCTGAAGGTGGTCAGAGTAACGTTTTACCAAATCCGGCTTCGAAACACGAAGATCCATATATATTTCATTTGCCGAATAAAGCACGCGGAATTCGACATATAATCAACACCTCACCCCGCCAGGATTCGAACCGACGGCCGACGAGCCCATGACTGTGACCGGGGAACGCTACCTCTGGACCACCAGGATACTAAAAGCAGTCCTAGCCTCTGTTAAATTTCACACAAAGTCTGTTCAACGAGCTTATGGTGCCGCGAACCTCTAATGGGGACTACCCGTAACACGTAGGTGGTCAGAGTAACGTTTTACCAAATCCGGATTCGAAACACGAGGATCCACATATATTTCATTAGCCCAATAAATCACGCGGACTTCTACATACAATCAACACCTCACCCCGCCAGGGATTCAACCGACGGTACACGAGCCAACAACTGTGACCGAATGCTTACCCTGACCTCCATATAGTTTCTAAAGCAGTCCTAGACTCTGTTATATTTCACACAAAGCCTGTTCAACGAACTTATGGCACCGTGAACCTCTAATGGGGACTACCCGTATCACGTAGGTGGTCAGAGTAACGTTTTACCAAATCCAGCTTCGAAACACAAGGATCCATAAATATTTCATTAGTCCAATAAAGCACGCAGACTTCTACATACAATCAACACCTCGCCCCGCCAGGATTGGAACCCACGGCCCACGAGCCCATGACTGTGACACGGGGAACGCTACCTCTGGACCACCAGGATACTAAGAGCAGTCCTGTAAGACCAGCAATTTCACACAAAAGTCTGTTCAACTGAAGCTATGGTGTCAGCTAACCCTAATGGGGACAACGTATCAATGAGGGTGGTCAATGTTAGATGTTCTGGGTAATAAGTTCTATATACAGGAGAGAACACAAACACCTGTATAGTTTTGTAGGTTCGGTTTACTGGATAAGAGTATGTACACAGAGGTGGGTAGCACTGCTCCCTAGCTAAGGTCCGGGTCAACTACCATAGACGACGTATGGCAAGTGATACATTGGCAGCTTCCATACGTCGCCAGGCACATTAATTAAGCATGTGGGATATGGTAATAACATTGCCACACGCTGCTAGCTAGGCTGAATAAATATAAAATGGAAAGCACATACATACATGCACACATAATACATAATCCAGCAATGCCATGGCCATACATACACCTCCTCCCCTATAATGCCTGCTCATAAAGCAAAGTCTTGAGCGACCTTTTTCTGATCCGTTCCTGAGCGTCAGAGGGACTTCATCACTGTAGCGTATGGGATCAACACTGGTGGCGGGGCCAGCAGAAGGCATTGTTACGGGCGGAGAAACGGCGGTTCCTCCACCACACACGCACCCCTCACTGTAACCGCACCTGGTGTCCCTGAGCTTGAGACCCACATGACTACGCCTACTTTGTCCCAAACGTAGGGAGGTCGGGTCCTGAACACGGACTTGGGTGCCGACACTCAACCTGGGAGGGAACGGGCTGGTCGTTGTAGCGGCGACGACGTCCTGAACATCGTCTGGTGCTCATGATCACAATCTCTGTCTGCCACTCCTTGGAGAAGGATTGAGGGTGAGCAGGGACACAAGAACGAAGGGGGCGTCCATACAAGACCTGGGCAGGGGAGCGTCCGGTGTAGTTAGGTGTGTTGCGGAGTTCAAAAAGACCCCGGTCGAAGGCCTCGCAGTCAATATTCCCAAAAGGGGCCACCTTAAGGATGAGGTGCTTCAAAGATTTGACAGCAGCCTCAGCGTGGCCGTTGGACTGCGGGTAATGGGGCGATGACAACACATGCCGGACTCCCCATCGGTCAAGGAACGCAGCAAAGTCCCGGCTTGTGAACTGAGGCCCTCCGTCGGTTCGCAGGCGTACAGGAACGCCCACGTCACGGAAGTAGTGGCGGAACTTGCTGATGGTGGCGGCAGACGTCGTGTCATTACCGCCCTTGATGACAACCGGCCAACCAGAGAGACGGTCGATGATAACCAGGAAGGACTTTCCTGACACACAGAAAAAGTCGGCCGACACAGACTCAAAGGGGCGGGTGGGGTTGTCGTCACTCATGAAGGGTACCTGCTGCTGGCTGGGTTGTAATACGTGGCGGGGCTTACACACCTGGACAGCATTGGAGATGTCGGGGTCGATGCCAGGCCGGAACACAGCCTGTCGTGCACGTCGTTTGGTGGCCTCAGCTCCACGGTGACTGTCGTGAAGGCGAGCCAAGGCGTGGGGACGTGATGCAGCAGGGACAACTACCGAAGGAGAGGTGTCACTGGCCAGAGGTAGGGGTAGGGCGGCAGCAGGGTAGTTGCTGCTCCCTTCGTGCACCCTGTTGGCGTAATTTACCTCGAGAATCGGTGTTGGGAAGTCCTGGGAGATGATGGCCAACGCTTGACAATGCCTGTAGGACAGCAAGGGAGTCGGGACACCATTATGCACGTCAATCCAGGCCTGACACGACCTGTTGCCAAAGGTGACATGTGCATAGAGTGAACCCAGGGCTGGGGCCATCTGTGAACCATCTGCCATAAAGCGGAGGTCCTCGGGAGGCGGTCCTAGATCGCTTGGAGAGAGCCCCAAGCATCGCAAATGCTGGGGACCGATGACTGTAGCATCAGCGCCGGTGTCGGGCAACATCTGAAGACGGGATGACACACCGCCGTAGGTCACGATGGCGCTGATGTACTGGGTGACTTTGGTCCTGGGATGCGAGGAGTACACCCTCCTAAAATGGGTCGGGCTTTGTCCAGGGTCGTCGTGCCTCTGATTTGGCGACTGTGGGCGGCCCTCACTGGTAGAAGGGCGCCGAAGCTTCCGCCGACGCTGTCCCTTGGGTTCGTGGGTAGGGCAACACTTGTCATAGTGGCCCAGACGACCGCACACATTGCACTGTACGTACTTAGCTGGGCACCGCACTGTGAGCGACCAGTGGCCCATACGGTCACAACTGTTGCAGGTAGACTGAGCAGCTGGACATACCTGTGTTCCGTGCTGCTTACCACAGTTGTTGCAAAATGAACCGGGCGTGGACGTGGTGGGCGAAGGCGTAGGAGCAGACTTCTTGTCCTTCTTGTACCGGGAAACAGCGCGTACAGCTGTAGGGGGAGCTCGGATGGCAGAGGTGGCACACCTGGCAGCCTCATAGGAGCGACATATCGTCAACACATCCTGAAGAGAAGAGGAAGAGTCGAGGGAGGTGAGGCGTTGGACAAGTTCCTCGTCCTTAACACCCATCAGGATCACCTGCTTCAACTGGGTCTCCTCGCACTGCTGGTGGTGGCCTAAACATATATCTACCTCTTCCGAGGCTCTCTTAAGACGTACATAAAAAGCGTCAAAAGACTCACCCTCCATCTGTCTGCAGCTAAACAATTCCCTCCTGCGCAGAGCTTCATTCTGCTGTCCTTTGATGTGCCGTTGTAGAACGTCCAGTACCTCCTCTACAGACAGCGAAGAGGTTGGGGGTACCTGCAACGTATGTTCTAAGACACGCTGAACTTCCAAGGACAGGCACATACGCAGCTGGATGAGTTGTTTAGGCTGTGACAAACTCTGGAGATCCACCATTGTAGCATAATCAGCCCACCGCCGCCGCCATTCGCGAAAAGTCTGGAAATTTACATCAGGCTCCAAGATGGGCGGCGTTTGAGCTGCTGCTTTAGGTGGGGCTGGGGGGCGTGAAGGAAGCATGGATGAGGTATCTGAACCATTCAGTACCGAGGCAGTGTTAGAGCCAGGGGCTTGGTTAACAGTGAGGCGAGATATCAAGGCTTCAAACCGTGCACTGTCTTCCATTCTCCGTTGGTGGTCTCGTTCTGCCTCTGCTTGCCTTCTGTGCTCATCCGCCAAACGTCTGTGAGCTTCATCCTCGCGTCTCTCATCTCTCATAAACTTCATTAAGGCAATTATCTCTGGAGATAACGCTGAATGTTGAGGTGAAGGGCTGCGCGATGTTGTGGGAGCTGGGCCGGCCTGGTCATCCATCTCTGGGGGACTATCATCCGCTTGACTCATCCAGGCGCTGGGTCCACGGCTACGTAAGGCATGAGACATAACTACTTTATCTGTGTACTGTGTCTTAAATCAGTGTTGACCGGTCAGCCCGTCGTATCAACAAGATTTCAGACAAAAAATTTAATTAAATACACAGATAAGTAGGTTATATATATAAAATATATATAATGAAGCCGCGCGGTCAGCAAGTGTTAGTACATGTATGTGTGTGTGTCCCAGGCAGGCAGAGCGTCTCGCCCCAGCTGTGAGGGGGGGTGGAGGCGGCGCTGTGAGGGAGGGGGGTGGAGACAGGAGTAGCTCAGTCGCTCTCTGTAAACGGTCAGAGGAGGGTGCGCTGAGCTCTACACCCCACAAATGCCCAGAACATGCCGTATACCTTGGAAATCCGTTCGAACAAGGTCACACATGAATGGCACGAAACACACAATGCACTAAACACTTCACAGAAAATCACTGTCACTGACACTGCTCAAAGTTGCGAAATTCTTCGAGGGATGACGCGGGGTTGACCCAAGGCGGGGATCCATCAGCCGGCTTTCCACAAACTTGCACTAATCACTCGTAATAATCCAGTAAAACTACGCACTGCGCCATGTTAGATGTTCTGGGTAATAAGTTCTATATACAGGAGAGAACACAAACACCTGTATAGTTTTGTAGGTTCGGTTTACTGGATAAGAGTATGTACACAGAGGTGGGTAGCACTGCTCCCTAGCTAAGCTCTTGGTCAACTACCATAGACGACGTATGGCAAGTGATACATTAGCAGCTTCCATACGTCGCCAGGCACATTAATTAAGCGTGTGGGATATGGTAATAACATTGCCACACGCTGCTAGCTAGGCTGAATAAATATAAATGGAGCACATACATAATATACATACATAATACATAATCCAGCATACATAATATACATACAGTCAAAGTAACGTTTTACAAATTTTGGCTTCGAAACACAAGGATCCATATATATTTCATTAGCCCAATAAAGCACGCGGACTTCTACATACAATCAACACCTCACCCCGCCAGGATTCGAACCCATGGCCCACGAACCCATGACTGTGACCAGGGAACGCTACCTCTGGACCACCAGGATACTAAAAGCAGTCCGAGACTCTGTTATATTTCACACAAAGCCTGTTCAACGAGCTTATGGAGTCGTGAACCTCTAATGGGGACTACCCATATCACGTAGGTGGTCAAAGTAACGTTTTACAAATTTTGGCTTCGAAACACGAGGATCCATATATATTTCATTAGCCCAATAAAGCTCGCGGACTTCTACATACCATCAACACCTCACCCGGCCAGGATTCGAACCCTCGGCCCACGAGCCCATGACGGTGAATGGGGAACGCTACCTCTGGACTACCAGGATACTAAAAGCAGTCCTAGACTCTGTTATATTTCACACAAAGCCTGTTCAACGAGCTTATGGCGCCGTGAACCACTAATGGGGATTACCCGTATCACGTAGGTGGTCAGAGTAACGTTTTACCAAATCCGGCTTCGTAACAAGAGGATCCATATATATTTCATTAGCCCAATAAAGCACGCGGACTTCTACATACAATGAACACGCCACCCCGCCAGGATTCGAACCCACGGCCCAGGAGCCCACGACTGTGACCAGGGAACGCTACCTCTGGACCACCAGGATACTAAAAGCAGTCGTAAACTCTGTTATATTTCACACAAAGCCTGTTCAACGAGCTTATGGCGCCGTGAACCTCTAATGGGGACTACCCGTATCACGTAGGAGGTCAGAGTAACATTTTACCAAATCGGGCTTCGAAACACGAGGATCCATATGTATTTCATTAGCCCAATAGAGCACGTGGACTTCTACGTACAATCAACACCTCACCCCGCCAGGATTCGAACCCACGGCCCACGAGCCCACGACTGTGACCGAGGAACGCTACCTCTGGACCACCAGGATAAAAAAGCAGTCCTAGACTCTGTTATTTTTCACACAAAGCCTGTTGAACAAGCTTATGGCGCCGTGAACCTTTAATGGATTACCCAGACACGTAGGTGGTCAGAGTAACGTTTTACCAAATTCGGCTTCGAAACAAGAGGATCTATATATATTTCATTACCCCAATAAAGCATGCGGACTTCTACATACAATGAACACGCCACCCCGCCAGGATTCGAACCCACGGCCCACGAGCCCATGACTGTGACCGGTGAATGCTACCTCTGGACCACCAGGATACTAAAAGCAGTCCTAGACTCTGTTATATTTCACACAAAGCCTGTTCAACGAGCTTATGGCGCCGTGAACCTCTAATGGGGACTACCCGTATCACGTAGGTGGTCAGATTAAGGTTTTACCAAATCCGGCTTCGAAACACGAGGATCCATATATATTTCATTAGCCCAATAAAGCACGTGGACTTCTATGTACAATCAACACCTCACCCAGCCAGGATTCGAACCCACGCCCCACGAGCCCACGACTGTGACCGGGGAACGCTACCTCTGGACCACCAGGAAACTCAAAGCAGTCCTAGACTCTGTTATATTTCACACAAAGCCTGTTCAACGAGCTTAAGGCGCCGTGAACCTCTTTTGGGGATTATGCGTATCACGTAGGTGGTCAGAGTAACGTTTTACCAAATCCGGCTTCGTAACAAGAGGATCCATATATATTTCATTAGCCCAATAAAGCACGCGGACTTCTACATACAATGAACACGCCACCCCGCCAGGATTCGAACCCACGGCCCAGGAGCCCACGACTGTGACCAGGGAACGCTACTTCTGGACCACCAGGATACTAAAAGCAGTCGTAAACTCTGTTATATTTCACACAAAGCCTGTTCAACGAACTTTTGGCGCCGTGAATCTCTAATGGGGACTACCCGTATCACGTAGGAAGTCAGAGTAACGTTTTACGAAATCCGGCTTCGAAACAAGAGGATCCATATATATTTCATTAGCCCAATAAAGCACGCGGACTTCTACATACAATGAACACGCCACCCCGCCAGGATTCGAACCCACGGCCCACGAGCCCATGACTGTGACCGGGGAACGCTACCTCTGGACCACCAGGATACTAAAAGCAGTCCTAGACTCTGTTATATTTCACACAAAGCCTGTTCAACGTGCTTATAGCGCCGTGAACCTCTAATGGGGACTACCCGTATCACGTAGGTGGTCAGAGTAAGGTTTTACCAAATCCGGCTTCAAAACACGAGGATCCATATATATTTCATTAGCCCAATAAAGCACGTGGACTTCTATGTACAATCAACACCTCACCCCGCCAGGATTCGAATCCACGGCCCACGAGCCCACGACTGTGACTGGGGAACGCTACCTCTGGACCACCAGGATACTCAAAGCAGTCCTAGACTCTGTTATATTTCACACAAAGCTTGTTGAACGAGCTTATGGCGCCGTGAACCTTTAATGGGGACTACCCGTATCACGTAGGTGGTCAGAGTAAGGTTTTACCAAATCCGGCTTCGAAACACGAGGATCCATATATATTTCATTAGCCCAATAAAGCACGTGGACTTCTACGTACAATCAACACCTCACCCCGCCAGGATTCGAATCGACGGCCCATGAGCCCATGACTGTGACCGGGGAACGCTACCTCTGGACCACCAGGATACTAAAAGCAGTCCTAGACTCTGTTATATTTCACACAAAGCCTGTTCAACGAGCTTATGGCGCCGTGAACCTCTAATGGGGACTACCCATATCTTGAAGGTGGTCAGAGTAACGTTTTACCAAATCCGGCTTCGAAACACGAAGATCCATATATATTTCATTCGCCGAATAAAGCACGCGGAATTCGACATATAATCAACACCTCACCCCGCCAGGATTCGAACCGACGGCCGACGAGCCCATGACTGTGACCGGGGAACGCTACCTCTGGACCACCAGGATACTAAAAGCAGTCCTAGCCTCTGTTATATTTCACACAAAGCCTGTTCAACGAACTTATGGCGCCGTGAACCACTAATGGGGATTATGCGTATCACGTAGGTGGTCAGAGTAACGTTTTACCAAATCCGGCTTCGAAACACGAGGATCCATATGTATTTCATTAGCCCAATAAAGCACGTGGACTTCTACGTACAATCAACACCTCACCCCGCCAGGATTCGAACCCACGGCCCACGAGCCCACGACTGTGACCGAGGAACGCTACCTCTGGACCACCAGGATACAAAAAGCAGTCCTAGACTCTGTTATTTTTCACACAAAGCCTGTTGAACAAGGTTATGGCGCCGTGAACCTTTAATGGGGATTACCCGTATCACGTAGGTGGTCAGAGTAACGTTTTACCAAATTCGGCTTCGAAACAAGAGGATCCATATATATTTCATTAGCCCAATAAAGCACGCGGACTTCTACATACAATGAACACGCCACCCCGCCAGGATTCGAACCCACGGCCCACGAGCCCATGACTGTGACCGAGGAACGCTACCTCTGGACCACCAGGATACTAAAAGCAGTCCTAGACTCTGTTATATTTCACATAAAGCCTGTTCAACGAGCTTATGGCGCCGTGAACCTCTAATTCGGACTACCCGTATCACGTAGGTGGTCAGATTAAGGTTTTACCAAATCCGGCTTCGAAACACGAGGATCCATATATATTTCATTAGCCCAATAAAGCACGTGGACTTCTATGTACAATCAACACCTCACCCGGCCAGGATTCGAACCCACGGCCCACGAGCCCACGACTGTGACCGGGGAACGCTACCTCTGGACCATCAGGATACTCAAAGCAGTCCTAGACTCTGTTATATTTCACACAAAGCCTGTTCAACGAGCTTATGGCGCCGTGAACCACTTTTGGGGATTATGCGTATCACGTAGGTGGTCAGAGTAACGTTTTACCAAATCCGGCTTCCTAACAAGAGGATCCATATATATTTCATTAGCCCAATAAGGCACGCGGACTTCTACATACAATGAACACGCCACCCCACCAGGATTCGAACCCACGGCCAAAGAGCCCACGACTGTGACCAGGGAACGCTACCTCTGGACCACCAGGATACTAAAAGCAGTCGTAAACTCTGTTATATTTCACACAAAGCCTGTTCAACGAGCTTATGGCGCCGTGAACCTCTAAAGGGGACTATCCGTATCACGTAGGTGGTCAGAGTAAGGTTTTACCAAATCCGGCTTCGAAACACGAGGATCCATATATATTTCATTAGCCCAATAAAGCACGTGGACTTCTATGTACAATCAACACCTCACCCCGCCAGGATTCGAACCCACGGCCCACGAGCCCACGACTGTGACCGGGGAACGCTACCTCTGGACCACCAGGACACAAAAAGCAGTCCTAGACTATGATATTTTTCACACAAAGCCTGTTGAACAAGCTTATGGCGCCGTGAACCTTTAATGGGGATTACCCGTATCACGTAGGTGGTCAGAGTAACGTTTTACCAAATTCGGCTTCGAAACAAGAGGATCTATATATATTTCATGAGCCCAATAAAGCATGCGGACTTCTACATACAATGAACACGCCACCCCGCCAGGATTCGAACCCACGGCCCACGAGCCCACGACTGTGACCGAGGAACGCTACCTCTGGACCACCAGGATACAAAAAGCAGTCCTAGACTCTGTTATGTTTCACACAAAGCCTGTTCAACGAGCTTATGGCGCCGTGAACCACTTTTGGGGATTATGCGTATCACGTAGGTGGTCAGAGTAACGTTTTACCAACTCCGGCTTCCTAACAAGAGGATCCATATATATTTCATTAGCCCAATAAGGCACGCGGACTTCTACATACAATGAACACGCCACCCCACCAGGATTCGAACCCACGGCCCAAGAGCCCACGACTGTGACCAGGGAACGCTACCTCTGGACCACCAGGATACTAAAAGCAGTCGTAAACTCTGTTATATTTCACACAAAGCCTGTTCAACGAGCTTATGGCGCCGTGAACCTCTAATGGGACTATCCAGACACATAGGTGGTCAGGAGTAAGGTTTTACAACCGCTTCAAAACACCTAAGATCCATATATATTTCATTAGCCCAATAGCACGTGGACTTCTATGCGTTAACAACACCACGCCAGGTGATGGGAACCTCACGGCCCACGAGCCTGTTTTAGAGACTGTGACCGGGGAATGCTACCTCTGACCACCAGACACAAAAAGCGTCTTAGACTCTGTTATTTTTTCACACAAAAGCTCGTTGAACAAGCTATGGCACCGCGGAACCTTAATGGGGATTACCCGTATCAATGGAGGTGGTCAGAGTAACGCACAAATTCGGCTGAAACAAGAGGATCTATATATATTTCATTAGCCCAATAAAGCACGTGGACTTCTATGTACAATCAACACCTCACCCCGCCAGGATTCGAACCCACTGCCCAAGAGCCCACGACTGTGACCAGGGAACGCTACCTCTGGACCACCAGGATACTAAAAGCAGTCGTAAACTCTGTTATATTTCACACAAAGCTTGTTCAACGAGCTTTTGGCGCCGTGAACCTCTAATGGGGACTACCCGTATCACGTAGGAGGCCAGAGTAACGTTTTACCAAATCCGGCTTCGAAACACGAGGATCCATATGTATTTCATTAGCCCAATAAAGCACGCGGACTTCTACATACAATGAACACTTCACCCCGCCAGGATTCGAACCCAGGGCCCACGAGCTCATGACTGTGACCGGAGAACGTTACCTCTGGACTACCAGGATACTAAAAGCAGTCCTAGACTCTGTTATATTTCACACAAAGCCTGTTCAACGAGCTTGTTGCGCCGTGAACCACTAATGGGGATTACGTGTATCACGTAGGTGGTCAGAGTAACGTTTTACCAAATCCGGCTTCGTAACAAGAGGATCCATATATATTTCATTAGCCCAATAAAGCACGCCGTCTTCTACATACAATGAACACGCCACCCCGCCAGGATTCGAACCCACGGCCCAGGAG
>NW_024734093.1:0-18013 GCF_018991925.1 Homarus americanus | reverse complement strand
CTACTACTACTAGGGCCTACTACTACTTTTTTCGTGGCCTCCAGCCTCCCCAATAGCCACACAGCTTCGCGCCGATTTTTTTCCTCAATATTAAATATCCTAATATCTCTAATAATGATAATAATAATATAATAATAATAGCACGCAGAAGTTGCATACGAGGATGAAAGGGACATGAAAATGGGGACCGAGCGAGAGGAAGAAGAAAGAATGTGATAAGAGAGAACGAAGAGGGAGAATACAGAGAAGAGAAGAGAGAGAGAGAGAGAGGGAAGGGGAAGGAAGAAGGGGAGTTAACCAAAGAGGGAGAAAAAAAGAGGAGAGGAGTGCGAAGAGAAATGCTTGCACGCCATTCCACAGTGTGTTTCAAAAGACAGCAACATTGCAAAATTTGTTGCAGGGTCAACAACATTATACAGTGTGTTGCAGGAAACAGGAAGTGGTGCACTGTAGGAGGCACTTATACAGTATGTTGCAAGAGACAGCAACATTGTACAGTGTATTGCAGAAGGCACCCTTATCGCCTAGTAATTTGCAGGAGGCACCTGTATTGCACAGTATGTTGCAGAGGCACCTACAGGAACAGGAAAAAGGAGGCGAGTGTCGGGGAGGTGTTTGTTATCACACGGAGGAAATCCTTGTTGGTTTAGGACAGAGGGAAGGAGGGGAGGGGTGGGAGGGAGGAAAGAAATAAAATAGGGGAGGTGATGGAGAAAAGATGGGAGAGAGGAGAGGGAGGAGTGGGATGAGGGAAGAGGAGAGGAGGGACAGATGGGGAGGAGAGTAAGGTGTGGGGTGAGGGAGAGAAAGAGAGTAAGGGTGGAATTGAGGGGAGAGAGAGAGTAAAGGGAGTGGGGTTGAGGGAGAGAGTAAAGGGTGGGGTGAGGGAGAGAAGAGAGTAAAAGGGTCGGGTGAGGGAGAGGAGAAGAGGTGGAGTGTGGGGTGAGGGGAGAAAGAGAGTAAAGGGTGGGGTGAGGAGAGAAAGGAGTAATGGGTCGGGTGAGGGAGAAAGAGAGTAGGTGTGAGGGTGAGGAGAGAAAGAGAGAGTAAGGGTGGGAGGTGAGGGAGAGAGTAAGGTCAGGTGAGGGAGAGAGAAAGAAGTAAGGTGTGGGGTGAGGGAGAGAAGAGAGTAAAAGGGGTGGGGTGAGGGAGAGAAGAGATAGAAGGGTGGGGTGGGGAGAAAGAGAGTAAGAAGAAGCGTGGGTGAGGGAGAAAAGAGTAAGGTGTGGGGTGAGGGAGAGAGAGAGAGTAAAGGGTAGGGTAGGGAGAGAAAGAGAGTAAAGGGTGGGGTGAGGGAGAGAGAGTAAAGGTGTGGGGTGAGGGGAGAAGAGAGTAAAGGGTGGGGTGAGGAGAGAAAGAGAGTAAAGGGGTGGGGTGAGGAGAGAAGAGAGAAGGTGTGGGTGAGGGAGAAGAGAGTAAAAGGGTGGGGTTAGGGAGAGAAGAGAGGTAGGTGTGGGGTGGGGAGAGAGTAAAGGTGGGGTAAAGGGGAGAAAGAGAGTAAAAGGTGGGATGAGGAGAGAAGAAGAGAGTAAAAGGGGTGGGGTGAGGGAGAGAGAGTAAAGCGTGGGGTGAGGGAGAGAAAGAGTAAGGTGTGGGGTGAGGGAGAGAAGAGAGTAAAGAAGGGGTGGGGTAAGGGAGAGAGTAAAGGGTGGGGTGAGGGAGAGAAGGGTAAAAGAGTTGGGGGTGAGGGGAGAGAGAGTATTAAAGGGTGGGGTGAGGTAGAGAAGAATTAGGAGAGGGTGTTAGGAAAGAAGAAGAGGAGAAAGTGGTGGAAGAATGGAGAAAGGGGATGGATGAAAGAGGAGGGGTAAGGTTGGGGAAAAAGAGGTGGAGGAAGAGAGAGGGAAGGAGGAGGAGAGAGGGTAAGATAGAAGAGATGTGGAGGATGAGAGAGGGGAAGGTGGAAGAGAGGGAAAGGGAGAGAAGAGGGGAGGGAGAGGGGGAAGGGGGAGAGAAGGAAGAGGAAGTGGAGCGGAGGAAAAAGGGGAGAAGGGGGGAGAGGGTTGGTAGGGAGTGGAGAGGTGAAATGTGTGGAGGATGAGGGAGGTAAAGGGGTGAGAGGGTGCTATAGTCCGCCTGACAGGTTGCAATAGGTTAGAATCTTAACTGCGTCCAACAGCTCTATGAATGTCAATCCTGACCAAATTACGCTATGAAGACAAATCCATGACTGAGATTGCCTGATTGACTGCAAGTACCTCTGACTGATTGACTGTAGTACCCTCCTGACTGATTGACTGACACAAGTACCCAGCTGACTGATTGACTGACCAGTACCCTCCTGACTGATTAACTGACAAAAGTGACCCTCCTGACTGATTGACTCACCAAGTACCCTCCTGACTGATTGACTGACAAAGTACCCTCCTGACTGATTGACTGACCAAGTATCCTCCTGACTGATTGACTGACAAAGTACCTCCTGACTGATTGACTGCAAAGTACCCTCCTGACTGATTGACTGACAAAGTACCCTCCTGACTGATTGACTGACAAAGTACCCAGCTGACTGATTGAGAACCATTCTGAAAGACTAAGTGACTGTCTGACTGAACTAGTACTATGCTGAATGACTGATCGTATATTATAGTATTCTGATATGAGTGACAAATTCACACAGACATCAAATTCTTCTTCTCTTCTTCTTCTTCTCTCTTCTTCTTCTTTTCTCTTCTTCTGCTTCTTCTTCTTCTTCTTCTTCTTCTTCTTCTTCTTCTTCTTCTTCTTCTTCTTCTTCTTCTTCTTCTTCTTCTTCTTCTTCTTCTTCTTCTTCTTCTTCTTCTTCTTCTTCTTCTTCTTCTTCTTGACTACGTTTCACCCCACCCCAGCTGTTGTCCTATCTCCAAGACTTACCCTCTAATACACTCCCTCCGCCCCCTCTCCTGCTCTTCCCACTCCTCCCCCTTACCTCATCCCACTCGTCCCCAACCCCCATCCCTCTGCCACCCCCTCCTCACGCCTTCACCTACGCTTCTCCTACTCCTCCACCTCCACATTCTCCCGCCGCTCCTCCCTTCTCCCCCCTACCTCCTTCTCCGACAACGCCCCCCACTCCTTCCGTCCTCCTGTCTCGACGTGGAGATCCTACTGGAGAAGACTGTGACGTCACGAGCTTTAAACATGACGTCATTACACTCGAATTCAGCCACCTTAAGATTGAGTTGGTCAGAGAGAGAGAGAGAGAGAGAGAGAGAGAGAGAGAGAGAGAGAGAGAGAGAGAGAGAGAGAGAGAGAGAGAGAGAGAGAGAGAGAGAGGCTTCTATTTACCTCCAAACTGGGAAAAACAAACACAATATAAACACATCTAATTATAATAAAGATCTGACGCCATTTTCTGCCATCTGCTAAAGTGAGCCAAGTTAGGTGAGTCCTCGCATCACTAGTTAAGGGAAATATAACTTAGTCAAGTTTACGTTCTGAAACTAGTTAATTATACCTACGATAACTAGTTAATTATACGTACAATAACTAGTTAATTATACCTACAATAACTAGTTAATTATATACAATAACTAGTTAATTATACCTACAATAACTAGTTAATTATAACTACAATAACTAGTTAATTATACCTAAAATAACTAGTTATACCTACGATAACTAGTTAATTATACCTAAAATAACTAGTTAATTATACGTACAATAACTAGTTAATTATGCAACAATAACTAGTTAATTATACCTAAAATAACTACTTAATTATACCTAAATAATTAGTTAATTATGCTTACAATAACTAGTTAATAATACCGAAGATAACATGTTAATTATACCTACAATAACTAGTTAATTATACCTACAATAACTAGTTAATTATACCTATAATAACTAGTCAATTATACCTACAATAACTAGTTAATTATACACTCCCATAACTATCTCATATAGCCGACCTCCAAAATATATATGACAATAAATGGCGTCGATATTATGCTGTGACTTTAATTAAATATTTGATCTCTTATCTCCAAGTATGGGGCAAAAAAAGGTCACACATGGAATTTTGAGAATCACTAAATTCATTCTCAAAAGTTCTCACGTTCAGTTGACTCCATAATAAAAGATAAAATGTGTACAGAATGGCGTCATAATTGTTCCGAGACTTACCTAACTATTTGCCTTTAT
The DNA here is from genome assembly GCF_018991925.1 of Homarus americanus. Lineage (NCBI taxonomy): Eukaryota > Metazoa > Arthropoda > Malacostraca > Decapoda > Nephropidae > Homarus > Homarus americanus. The sequence continues at coordinate 13,888 of NW_024734093.1, read as the reverse complement.
TCTCTATCTCAAGGGAATTTTTTTTATTAATTCTATGAACTTTTTATGACATATACTTGGAGCTGTTAGAACGGGTTTAATTGGCTCATTTGGGCGAAGAAAAACGAAAGGTGAGAGACGAGAGGGGCGTATATACTGTATCATTACACTGAGACTCTACCATACTGTTATCTTGCTTTCAGTGTGTGTGTGGGGGTAAGGATAGGGACTTCCTTATGGTCCACTGGGAATATGCGGCCTCTCACTGTTCACTCTCACTTGTTCACTCTACTCTCACACTGTTCACTCTACTCACATTGTTCCTCTACTCTCACACTGTTCACTCTACTCTCACATTGTTCACTCTACTCTCCACATTGTTCCTCTACTCTCACACTGTTCCTCTACTCTCACATTGTTCCTCTACTCTCACACTGTTCCTCTACTCTCCACACTGTTCCTCTACTCATGTCCTCTACTCTCTCACTTCTGTTCACTCTACTCTCACACTGTCCTCTACTCTCACACTGTTCCTCTACTCTCACACTGTTCACTCTACTCCCACACTGTTCCTCTACTCTCACATTGTTCACTCTACTCTCACACTGTTCTCTACTCTCACACTGTTCACTCTACTCTCACACTGTTCCTCTCTCTCACACTGTTCACTCTACTCTCACTGTTCCTCTACCTCACACTGTTCACTCTACTCTCACACTGTTCTCTCTCTCACACCATTCCTCACTCTACATTGTTCGCTCTACTCTCACTGTTCACTCTACTCTCACACTGTTCCTCTACTCTCACACTGTTCCTCTACTCTCACACTGTTCCTCTACTCTCACATTGTTCACTCTACTCTCCACACTGTTCACTCTACTCTCACACTGTTCCTCTCCTCACACTGTTCCTCTCTCTCACACTGTTCCTCTACTCCACACTGTTCACTCTACTCTCATTGTTCTACTCTCACACTATTCACTCTCTGTTACTCTCTCACACTGTTCACTCTACTCTCCTGTTCCTCTCTCTCACATTGTTCACTCTCACTCTCACACTGTTCCTCTACTCTCACTGTTCACTCTACTCTCACATTGTTCCTCTACTCTCACACTGTTCACTCTACTCTCACACTGTTCCTCTCTCTCATTATTCCTCTACTCTCCACACTGTTCCCTCTACTCTCCACACTGTTCACTCCTACTCTCACACTGTTCACTCTACTCTCACACTCTTCCACTCCTACTCTCACACTGTTCCTCTACTCTCACTGTTCACTCTACTCTCACTGTTCCTCTCACATTGTCCTCTACTCTCTCACACACTGTTCACTCTACTCTCACACTGTTCACTCTACTCTCACATTGTTCCTCTACTCTCACACTGTTCCTCTCTCTCACACTGTCTTCACTCTACTCTCCACATATTCCTCTACTCTCACACTGTTCCCTCTACTCTCACACATTCACTCTACTCTCACACATTCCTCTCTCTCCACATTGTTCTCTACTCTCACACTCTGTTCACTCTCTCTCACATTGTTCACTCTACTCTCATTGTTCCTCTACTCTCCACACTGTTCCTCTACTCTCACACTGTTCACTCTACTCTCACATTGTTCACTCTACTCTCACTGTTCCTCTACTCTCACACCTATTCACTCTACTCACACTGTGTTCACTCTACTCTCACACTGTTCACTCTACTCTCACATTATTCCTCTACTCTCACATTATTCCTCTCTCTCACACTGTTCCTCTCTCCTCCTGTTCTCTACTCTCACACTGTTCACTCTACTCTCACACTGTTCACTCTACTCTCACACTGTTCACTCTACTCTCACACTGTTCACTCTACTCTCACATTGTTCACTCTACTCTCACATTGTTCACTCTCTCACACTGTTCACTCTACTCTCACACTGTTCCTCTACTCTCACATTGTTCACTCTACTCTCACACTGTTCACTCTACCAACTTTATTTTGCAACAGACGAACATTCTTCTTGTAGCTTTCTTTAGTTTGTCTTAAGTGGGTGAAAGAAGGAGAGCGAACATTTGTCTGGCGTAACTTCCATTGCTGTGTTTAATGGGGTAGAGGGTAGGTGAGCGAACGTTCGTCTGGCGTAACTTCCATTACTGTGTTTAATGGGGTAGAGGGTTGGGCGAGCGAACGTTCGTCTGGCGTAACTTACATTACTGTGTTTAATGGGGTAGAGGGTAGGCGGAGCGAACGTTCGTCTGGCGTAACTTACATTACTGTGTTTATGGGGTAGGGGTAGGCGAGCGAACGTTCGTCTGGCGTAACTTCCATTACTGTGTTTAATGGGGTAGAGGGTAGGCGACGAACGTTCGTCTGGCGTAACTTACATTACTGTGTTTAATGGGGTAGGGGTAGGCGAGAGCGAACGTTCGTCTGGCGTAACTTACATTACTGTGTTTAATGGGGTAGAGGGTAGGAGAGCGAACATTTGTCTGTAACTTCCATTACTGTGTTTAATGGGGTAGAGGGGTAGGTGAGCGAACGTTCGTCTGGCGTAACTTACATTACTGTGTTTAATGGGGTAGAGGGTAGGCAGGCGAACGTTCGTCTGGCGTAACTTACATTACTGTGTTTAATGGGGTGAGGTAGGAGAGCGAACATTTGTCTGGCGTAACTTCCATTACTGTGTTTAATGGGGTGGGGTAGGTGAGCGAACGTTCGTCTGGCGTAACTTCCATCACTGTGTTTAATGGGGTAGAGGGTAGGCGGAAGCAGACGTTCGTCTGGCGTAACTTACATTACTGTGTTTAATGGGGTAGGGGTAGGCGAGCGAACGTTCGTCTGGCGTAACTTCCATTACTGTGTTTAATGGGGGTGGGGGTAGGCGAGCGAACGTTCGTCTGGCGTAACTTACATTACTGTGTTTAATGGGTAGAGGGTAGGCGAGCGAACGTTCGTCTGGCGTAACACATTACTGTGTTTAATGGGGTAGGGGTAGGCGAGCGAACGTTCGTCTGGCGTAACTTCCATAACTGTGTTTAATGGGGTAGAGGGTAGGTGAGGCGAACGTTCGTCTGGCGTAACTTCCATCACTGTGTTTAATGGGGTGGGGGTAGGAGGCAAACATTTGTCTGGCGTAACTTCCATTGCTGTGTTTAATGGGGTGAGGGGTAGGTGAGCGAACGTTCGTCTGGCGTAACTTCCATTACTGTGTTTATGGGGTAGAGGGTAGGCGAGCGAACGTTCGTGTGGCGTAGCTTCCATCACTGTGTTTAATGGGATAGGGGTAGGTGAGCGAACGTTCGTCTGGCGTAACTTCCATTACTGTGTTTAATGGGGTAAGGGTAGGCGAGCGAACGTTCGTCTGGCGTAGTTCCATCACTGTGTTTAATGGGGTGGGGTAGGAGAGCGAACATTCGTCTGGCGTAACTTCCATCAGTGGGTTTAATAGGGTAGAGAAGGGGAGAGGAGGCGAGCGTTCGTCTGGCGTAGAATGAAGGTGCTTGGCTGGTTCATTCGCGCGATATTAAAACACTTGACTATTTTCATCTCGGGTTATGTCAAAAGGAAGTGTTTGTTCCACCAATGACAACAACTTCAGAAAATTTGACGGGAAGTCTAACATGAACCAGTAAGAAAAGTTCACTGCTCTATGTTGCAAAATGTAGGAAGGGAAATAATACTCCTTTGATGGCTGTCGAGTCACAAAAAAAAAAAAATTGAAAATCTTTCTCTCTCTTCTTTTTTTGGCATTCATCTTTATTAATATATATTTTTGTCATGGGTTAGTTAGTTTTTTTCACAATAACAGTTTAATATCGGGAGGACCATTGGTTAGTTTTTTTCATAATAATAGTTTAATATCGGGAGGACCATTGGTTAGTTTTTTTCATAATAATAGTTTAATATCGGGAGGACCATTGGTAAGTTTTTTCATAATAATAGTTTAATATCGGGAGGACCATTGGTTAGTTTTTTCATAATAATAGTTTAATATCGGGAGGACCATTGGTTAGTTTTTTCACAGTAGTTTAATATCGGGAGGACCATATTTAATCCCCTCCGATATTTCTCACTGAATATGGGAACGCCTTAAGCTGAGTGTATGAGGGAACGTAACTACTGATCTGAATTACCTTAACCTTGGAATAAATCTTGACTGTTTATTACTGAGAGTTCTTCTGATTCTTCTCCTAACAGTTCTAAAAAAATTTGCTGATATCTCCTGCCATTTTCTGACAGTTCTCCTGACAGTTTTCCCTGACGGTTTCTCCCGATAGTTCTCCTGAGTTTTTCTGATAGTTTTCCTGACAATTCAACTCTTCTGACAGATGTTGCTCAGAGTACATGTTTCAAAGACACAAGTTTTACATGTAATTGGCCTTCGCCTCAGCATATATGTTATACAAACATTAAGTTAGGCTGGGAATGAATTTTTCTTGGGAGTTTCTATATGTTGAATGTGTGTGTGTGTGTGTGTGTGTGTGTGTGTGTGTGTGTGTGTGTGTGTGTGTGTGTGTGTGTGTGTGTGTGTGTGTGTGTTGGACATAATAATTTGTTTGTGTTCGTTGGTATACGAATGTCACCGAAAACTTAATTAGCTTTAACCAACATAAATACAGAGAGAGAGAGAGAGAGAGAGAGAGAGAGAAGAGAGAGAGATACAAGTCGATTTACTCTCACTTTCTCTCTCTCACATGTGGACATAATCCTCATAAATTAATCATGAGGGTGTAGGCCAAGTTTCAACAACACACGGACACAGGTGCACCTCTCTCTCTTCTCTCTCTCTCTCTCTTCTCTCTCTCTCTCTCTTTCTCTTTTCAGACAACTATACAGACAGCTAGCCAGACAGACAAACAACTAGATAGATAGACAGTTATCCAAGCAGACAGACAGACATACAACCACCCAGACAGACAGACAGACAGACAGACTGGCAGATATACAGACAGACGAACATACAGCCACCTAGACAGATACATACACCCACCTAGACAGATACATACACCCGCCCAACAGACAGACAGACAGACAGACAGACAGACAGACAGACAGACAGACAGACATGTTTACAATATTCTGCATTGGTCACGACTCCTGAACTTTGCTGAAGTGGCTGTAAATATAGAGCTAACATGAATGAGCCTTCCTACCCCGCCCACGCCCACACAACCCAGCTCATTCCTCACCTCCCCCCACCCCCACGTGCCCCACCCAGTTTACTCCACCTCCCCTCCCGCACCACCCAGCTCACTCTACACCCCCACCTCCTCCTCTCCCCACCTCCCCACCTCCCCCCACCCCTCATCCCCCACCTCCCAGCTCCTCACTATGAACGCCCACGTAGTCTGGTGAAAGCCTATATTATTATCTTGTGATTAAACGCCCACGCTTTCTCCAATGAACGCACATGCCCACGAGGAACGCCACGTCCTCTCTGAGTGAACGCCCACACCTATAAATGAACGCCCACGCCTATAAAAATGTCCTACGCCTATAAACAAATGCCCACGCCCGTGCATGGGCGTCCACGTCTCTAAAAGAACGCCCACACCTGTAAATGAACGCTCGCGCCTATAAATAAACGCCTATGCTTATGAATGAACGCCCGCGCCTCTAATGAACGCTCACACCTATAAATGAACACCACGCCTCTAAGTGAACGCCTATGCCTATAAATAGAACACCCGATCTCTAAACAAACGCCCACACCTCTAAGCAAACGCCCGGCTCTAAATGAACGTATGCCTGTAAATGAACGCCCATGCCTATAAATGAACGCCCATTCCTGTAAATGAACGCCCATACATATAGATGAACGCCCATGCCTATAAAGGAACGCCCACGCCTCTAAACCAACGCCCACGCCTCTAAACCAACGCCCACGCCTCTAAACCAACGCCCACGCCTCTAAACCAACGCCCACGCCTCTAAACCAACGCCCACGCCTCTAAACAAAAGCCCACGCCTCTAAACCAACGCCCACGCCTCTAAACCAACGCCCACGCCTCTAAAACAACGCCCACGCCTCTAAAACAACGCCCACGCCTCTAAAACAACGCCCACGCCTCTAAACCAACGCCCACGCCTCTAAACCAACGCCCACGCCTCTAAACCAACGCCCACGCCTCCTAAACCAACGCCCACGCCTCTAAACCAACGCCCACGCCTCTAAATGAACACTCACACCCCGATAGGTAGACCAGCAGTGTGTCCATTACCAAACATGTACACTGACGCAGAGAGCAGTGTTGCCAATAGGTTCTCTAAAGGATATAACGTGAATGTCCTCAACGCTAACGGTTCTGTCACTGTATCTGTCTCTCCGTCTTTCTGCATCTCTTTCTCTCTTTCTGTCTCTTTCTGTCTCTTTTTCTCTCTCTTTCTTTCATTGTTTGTGTATCTATTCTCTCTCTCTCTCTCTCTCTCTCTCTCTCTCTCTCTCTCTCTCTCTCTCTCTCTCTTTCCATCTCTTTCCTCACTCTTTCTCTATCTGTATCTCTGTATTTCTCTGTTTCTTTATTTTCTCTCTTTTCAACCAGAGAGAGAGAGAGAGAGAGAAAAATTCATAATCTCACACGGTAACTATTCACGTTGTTATCATTGTTTTTATTTGTTTTTTCCTTCAGTAAAAACGTTATTTTTATATAATTTCCTGTTTTTTGTTTTTTTTGAGACCAACTACTTACCTTGAGTCTCTTATCTCTGAGATTGGAAGAGATAATTCTGGATCTCTCTCTCTCTCTCTCTCTCTCTCTCTCTCTCTCTCTCTCTCTCTCTCTCTCTCCTCTCTCTCTCTCTCTCTCTCTCCTCTCTCTCTCTCCCTCTCTCTCTCTCTCTCTCTCTCTCTCTCTCTCTCTCTCTCTCTCTCTCACCCACTAGGTCTCCACTTTCCTCCGTCTTCATCTCTTTCAGTCAATCATCAACCAGACGTCAACTCTTCTCTCACCTACTCGTCAATCATCAATCACCTGGAAGAGGGGCAGGTAGGCAGTAGCCATCCCGCAGGCTTCACCTTTAGGACCTGGAAAAGGGTGGCGAGGACTCATCATTATAATGTACCCCATGTATTATAATGTACCATGTATTATAATGGACCCCATGTATTATAATGGACCCCATGTATTATAATGTCTCCATGTATTATAATGGACCCCATGTATTATAATGGACCCCATGTATTATAATGTACCCTATGTATTATAATGTACCCATGTATATAATGTACTCCATGTATTATAATGGAATTTATGTATTATAATGTACTTTATGTATTATAATGTACCCCATGTATTATAATGGACCCAATGTACTATAATTAACCCGATGTATTATAATGGACCCCATGTATTATAATGGACCCTTGTATTATAATGTACCCTAATGTCTCTATAATTGACCCCATGTATTATAATGAACCCCAATGTCCTATAATGAACCCCAATGTCCTATAATTGACCCCTTGTCTTATAATGGATCCAATGTCTTATATCGGACCCCATGTCTTATAGTAGATGGTAAGTCTTATTAAACCAATAAATTATGGTCTCATTCCAATTAGGAAGGAAAGAGGAGCCGCCCTTGGTAATCCGTATTTCTCCTGTAACACAAGTGAACCAGTTAGATACGTTCTCATAGGTCCAGTTAAATACGTTCTTATAGGTCCAGTTAGATAGCCTCATGGGTCCAGTTAAATACGTTCTTATAGGCCCAGTTAAATACGTTCTTATAGGTCCAGTTAGATACGTTCTCATGCGTCCAGTTAGATACGTTTCACAGGTACAGTTAGATACGTTCTCATAGGTCAGTTAGATACGTTCTCATGGGTTCAATTAGATACGTTCTCACAGTACCAGATTATGGAGAAAATTGTATCTTTTGAACTATTGAGAAATTAATATTTGGGTGTCGTTGTTTAAATGAAACTAACTAACTAACTAATTAACTAACTAACTAACTTAACTAACTAACCAACTAACTAACTAACTAACTAACTATCTTAATCAACTAACTAACTGACTGATCTGACTGACTAACGTTCTCAGATCTCCGGCGAGAATATTATATGATACTGATCTGAACATTAGTGCACCTCGCGGCTATCCTACACGTTATCACTTATGTGGAAACCGGTTTTAATGTTACTGCTTTGAGCTAGACCCGGAAGAGTCTGGGAAACATAGCAATGGTGTCTTTGATGTCTGACGTCTTTCTTAAGGTGGTTCGGTGTGGTTCGTCTGGTTCAACTCAAGATGGGTCGTCGTGGTTCATTGTTTCACCTCAGGATGGGTCGTCGTGGTTCATTGTTCACCTGGATGGGTCGTCGGTTGGCTGGTTCATCAAAATGGGTCGTCGTGGTTCATTGTTTCATCAGGATGGGTCGTCGGTTTTTGTTTCACCAGGAGTCGTCGTGGTTCATTGGTTCACTCAAAATGGTTCTTCGAGATGTCAGAAGGAGGTTCAGGCAGCGGCAACATTCAACAAGTAAACTTAAAAACAAAAACAAAACAAAACCAGAATAACAGTAGAGTTAAAGAAGACAAAAACAGAATAACAGGAAACAAGAAAATGAGACAAAAACAGAATAACAGTAAACAGGAAAATGAGACAAAAACAGAATAACAGTAAACAGGAAAATGGGAGACCAAAATTGAATAACAGTAAACAGGAAAATAAGACAAAAACAGAATAACAGAACAGGAAAATAAGATAAAAACGGAATAATAGAAAAGAAGGAAAACAAAACAAACAGGCAAAAAAAGAAAATAATGAAAATGAGTTAACAGCAACAACAACATCAGCAGCAACAAGAAAGTTTAGGATAGCAACAGATAAAATAGAATAACGGAAAAGGAAAAAAAAGAGAATAAAATAAACAGGGGAAGAACAGAGACAGAAACAGAAATAACAGGAAGAAATATAATTGGGTTAATAGGAAAATCTGAAAAAAAAAAATCCATCGCGACAGAAAAGAACCAAAACATACATACATTTCTGTGTGTGTGTGTGTGTATGTGTGTATGTGTGTGTGTGTGTGTGTGTGTGTGTGTGTGTGTGCGTGTGTGTGACTTAGATATTTTTGTGCATATTGTTTGTTTCTTGCTCATGCAGGTAATATATAGTGCGCCACTACTTCATAACCTAGAGGAACTGTGGTGATGGGCGTGTGTGTCTGTCTGTGTGTGTGTGTGTGTGTGTGTGTGTGTGTGTGTGTGGACATAAATATACCCCCAACATGCATTACTTATAACTTATAGTAACTTGGGAGGATTATTTTAACCAAACTTTCAGGACTACATGGAGGAGCAACATAGAGTGAACGTTCAAGTCATCTATGAATCATTGAGGGTTTTATTGAGGCTGGGGAGCGGATGGTGTTGTAGTCTTGTAGAGTTTAATGTTGGGTCGTGTGAGTTGAGATGCGGTTGCGGTGTCGAGAATGAATTTGTGGACGAGGAACTGGGTGACAGAAGATGGTGGTTGTGGCAGCCATGATCTCTGAGGACGACCGTGCCTATCCCATATTGGCCTCTAGACGCACTATAGTTCTCTCCAACGGAAAACACTATTGAAATTCTTCATCAGTTCGTCGTCATTGGATGATCGTCGTACTCAACTCCAGTGAGTAGAGAGAGAGCGAGAGAGAGAGAGAGAGATTGGGCGTATTGTGCGTGGAAAGGTTTTAGTGTGTGTGTGTGTGTGTGTGTGTGTGAGAGGACAGTATAACAAACAATAAACTCATCCCAGGGTGAGAATGATGAATGGCTCACGTATGACAAATGGTTGGGCAGGTCTCTCCCACAACTTCCCGACCAGCAGCACAACAACGGGTGGCTACAGGTCGCTGGGCCCCTAGTCCCAATAGGCCTCGTTTCTACTGGGTCCCTAATCTAACTAACAGCCTAGCATCACTAACCTGACCTAACATGAGCCTAACGGCCTAACCTATAGGACTGGTGCCTATTAGAACGTATACATTATCACTGAGGCATTAGAACTGGAACCCATGGGACTGGGTATTGGGACTGGAACCCATTAGAACTGTCTCTATGTGGGACTGGAACCCGTTGGACTGGCACCACCTGACAGACCTCAGATTTCATCAAAGGTTCATGCGCTGAATGTTTCTTCCATTTCTGGGGATGAAAAACACATCCTGCTACGGTAGGAGTCTTAGTGCAACTGTTCTCATAAAGGTGTTCATATATGTGTGTGTGTCGTTCAAAATTGGCGTCAGAAATTATCCTGAGACTCAAGCGTATAACTATAGATGCTGCCTTATATTTCTAACATACTGAGATAATGCTATTTAACTTACAGTTTGAGAATATTTTTTTTTTGTGGGTGTTGTGTGAACCCGTGAAGATACGTTCTCAACATCTTCCAGTTAAGAAGGAAAATGACCGGAGAAACTGTGGGAATGAGGAGACAGGACGTGTCGTAAAGCGGATGACAAACACGAGGATTTGGCACCTTCCCCTCCCCTCCCATGTGACCCTATATCACTCTTTAGCGTGTCAGGTGAGGCATGTGGGAACTTTCTCTTGCTGTTGCCATGTATATCAGTGACATAACTACTACTCGAACTAGTTTTGTTGTTGTGAATGTCCAAGTGTATAAATGTGGTTTGTTTTCCATGTAGGTTTGTCTTGTAGCATGCATGTCCAAGTGACTAATGTTGGCCATATCCCAGAACCACTTATACAACATGTCCGAGTGAATGATTTTAACAATATAACCACCATATCCTATACTTACGCGTGTCCAAGTGATTCATTTTGAGTAGTATTACCGCCATGTGCCATAGTTAGTCACCTACTTGTCAATTGGTAGATTTTTTAGCACATCCAACCACCATATTCCATAGTTACTCCACACACACACACACACACACACACACACACACACACACACACACACACATTCCAAATAACTCGTATTAGATTTTCAATAGCCCATGAAAGCGTGTCAAATACTTTCGGACGGACGCTCGGACAGAAACACAAACAAAGAGACAGACAGACAGACAGACAGACCTCATCATTAAGTATCTCCTCCTCCCCTCCCCCCCCTCCCCCTTCCCCTCCTTGCCCCTCCCCCCCTTCCTCCCCCAAGGCTCAGTGTAAGGCAAGACTGTAATTAGCAAGTTTGTTAAAGGAGTCGGTAGGTAATTAGCAAGTTTTGAGTGTAAGAGTGTGTGTGTGTGTGTGTGTGTTGGAACAGGTCATTTAGTGAGTCAACTGCGATTAGTTAACTGATTGACTGACTGATTCTGTGTGACTGATTGGTTGACTGGCTGAATGGCTGGTGGAAATAGTGGTAGATAAGATTGCGGTTATGTAGTGTTGTTGGTAGTAGATAAAGTTGTGGATGGGGGTAATCGTGGTAGATAAGAGGTTGTGGTTGTGGTAGATAGGATTGTGGGTGTGATAAGTAAATATGTTGGTGTTGGTGACGCTGGTGGTGGAGTAGGAAAGTGATTATGGCGGTGTTGATGCTGGTAGTGATGGGGATTGTGGTGGTGGTGCAGATAGTGGTAGTGATTGTAAAGATGGTGTTGGTGTTGATAGTGAGGGAGGAGTGGTTGTGTTGATGATAAAATAGGTGGTAGTGATTGTGGGTCCGGATGGTGTAGCTGGGAATTGTGGTGATGGTGGTGATGATAATTGTGATGGTGATGGTTGTGATGGTGGTGATAGTTGATGGTGGTGATGGTTGTGATGGTGGTGATAGTTGTGATGGTGGTGATTGTTGTGATGGTTGTGATGGTGGTGATTGTTGTAGTGGTTGTGATGGTGGTGATTGTTGTGATGGTTGTGATGGTGGTGATTGATGTGATTGTTGATGGTTGTGATGGTGGTGATTGTTGTGATGGTGGTGATGGTTTGTGATGGTGGTGATAGTTGTGATGGTGGTGATTGTTTGTGATGCAGAGTGGTTGCTGCCACTGTTACAGCTACTACATATCAGTCTGCAATCACAAAATATCATCATCATGCATATCTAAGTCTGTAACTACCATCATACTACCACATATTACCACCACCCAATCTGTTCTTCCTACAACCCTACTACCATCACAACCACAATGTACTATCACAACCACTAATATCCCATCATAACCCTTACTGCAATCCATTGAAGTTGATACGTTGCTCAGATGAGATGATTGATAGGTTATGTGTTATTTCTCTGGTACACCAGCCAGACTATGGAGTCCAATCCTAGAGGCGCAGATCTTGTTGCATGGGTGACAGGATGTTGTTCATTGAGGAGATTTCGCGAGCCCTCTGATGTCGTTGGGCTCGTTTTATTGAGCGCCATAAGGAACGGTCTGAAGCTAGTTGCTCAGTGAGTTTGGTTGTATTATTACAGCACTTGAGTAGAGTTTTAGAGTGGTCATATATCTCTTTTCTGTCCTCCGCCGGCTGTTTCCATGTGAGCTTGCTGTATAATATTGTCTTGGAAGCCGGTGGTCTGGCATCCTGATAACATGTCCAAAAGCCAGCACAAGTGTCTTTTGGCTAGCAGGGTTTCAATGCTGGTCGTGTTTGAGCGACGATATAGTTCATCATAGGGTCACTCTGTCTTCCCAGGATATTCCAAAGATACACTTAGGCATCTAGTGTGGAAGTTTTCCAGCATTTGGATATGGCGTCTGGAGGCGTCAGGTTTCTAAGGCATATAATAATGTGAATATATACAGACCGCGATAAGCTGCAGTCTTCGTTCCATATTTGAGGTCATTTTTGAAAAAGACTTGTTCTCAAACGTCCAATGCAGCCGAGACTAATTGATTCTGGTTTGAATTCCATATCCAGTGAGCAGGTGAGGTTTTTAGAGTGCTGCCAAGTTACTTAAAATGGTTACTATTTTCTTAGGATCTCCATTAATGTAAGTGCGGTGCTTCTATTGGTGGAACAATGGGCTGGACAAAAATCTCAGTCTTCTAGGTGTTAATTTTCCAACCAAGCGAGCTGTAAATACAGAGATCACGTCACCACAACCTGGCTCTGCCATCACAGCAAAACTACCACCAGCACAACCACAACTAACCATCACAACCACAACTACCACCACCCTACCTGTACCCTACAAGTGTGTTTGTCTGTCCAGGTATTCGTCCTTAATTAGGCGAGGGCTCGGTAGGGTCCTTCACTAACACCAAAGTTAAGGTTACGAGCTCCGCCGCCAGCGATCAATAATTTAAGTGCGTTTCGCTCTCCTTTGACATGTTTCGTTCTCTTGACCTAACCTGACCTTACCTAACTTAACCTAACCTGACCTTACCTAACTAACCTAACCTGACCTACATAACTTAACTATGACCAAGAATACTAAGCAACCATCCAAACCTTACCTAACTTAACCTAACAAAAGAGCAAGTTGCCTAAGCAACCCATCCAAAAGCTTACTGCTAACCTGACCTTGTAACTAACCTAACCAAGCAAGAATGCCTGGTTTTACATCCAAGCCTTACTAACTTAACCTAGCAAAACAGAGTGCTAGCTTATCCGGATCCAAACACCTTAGCAACCTAACTGACCTTAGCAAACTCCAAGCAAAGAATGCCTGGCTTAACCATCCAAAGCCTTACCTAGCAACCTAACTTAAAACAGAGTGCCTAGCAACCCATCAAAAGCTTACCTAGCAACCTAACCTGTGCCTTAATTAACCTTCTTAGGCAAAAATGCCTGGTTTAACATCCAAGCCTTACCCTAACCCTAGCAAAACAGATTGCTAACCAACCCATCCAAAGCTTACCGAACTTACTTCACTCTGGGCAGTTGTTTCAGGTCTAACTTTACTGCTCTCATATCTGGGGTGGCTCTTCTGTCCAACTGTTGGAGCAGAATTGGAATCAAGGCATTTTGTAACTCTCACTCCTTCGGTTGATAATCTCAACCCAGCCGTAATAACTTCT